>NW_009697241.1:0-56193 GCF_000703405.1 Apaloderma vittatum | reverse complement strand
CAACCTGAATTGTTCTATGATTCTATACCAGCCCGTAAGCAGACAGGATACCCTGAAATCGAAAGGATTTGGTACATGAACGAATCTGGGCAAAAGCAGCAAATGAGTGACGAGCGTTGGAGAGCTGCCGGTACCACCACAGTATTGACTGGTGGTCTCAGTGCAGAAATAACATTTCTAGTATTGTTGCCTACAAAAGCTGCATATAAATAAAATGTGTTCTCTGCAGGTGCAAGTATTGAATAACTTATTTTGCTTTCTGACCCACTCTGATGTGAAGATTTGATAATATTTACTTGTCAGGTTAAAGATGTTTATGTTTTATTTTGCTTTAGCAATGAGAAAGGGAAGGTTATTCCATTGCTCTTCATCTTTTCTCGCAACCTTACTTCATCCTGAAATTAGATGTTTTTGGGCAGGTTTTTACATAGTCCTCTACTTTTCCCAAAGCCTGTTTTATAGTAACAGCAGGGTACTTGAATTTACCTTCAAGAACCGTATGTCCTAGCTGCATTAAAAAGAAGAAAATACTTTGCAAGATTCATGTAAGATTATACAAAATGCTGTAGTAATGCTCACAACTGAACTGGATTTTTTTTGTGTTCAGTTTCAGGGCCTAAACTACAGGAATATCCTTCTTTCCTCTAAATTGGTTTTGCGATTCCATACTCCTTTTTCATGCTCTAGCGGTGGTTTGGGTACACAACCGTTTATTTTCTACTCGGATTCCTAAACTTCAGTGGTGCTTGTACTTTTTCCAGAATGTGTGTTGGTTACACAAACAGATACTGAAAGCTTAAGGAAGCTGCATGTCAGTTCATTTGACAGAATTTTGCTGTGATGTAAGCCACTAAACACTTGGACTAAAGAACAAGCTTTGTTTTATAATGCAAGTGAGTAATTTTCCGCTTCTACTTGTTTTCCTGTTTCTGAGTATATAGCGTGATTTCCGCATTGCTTTTTCAAGGTGACAGGATAATGCAGTGAATAAAAGTAGCAGGTCTACGAAAAACCTGGTGACTGTGAACATTGCCTTTGTCCACCTTTCCTTTCCTGTCCAGGGGAGCCACAGGAATTCTATGATTCTATGATTCTTTTCTTCTCATACTTCCTAATTTGTCTTTTCTCTACAGAACTAGCGGGTGGGGGGGAGATAAACAACAGTTATTTTCTGAATGGTTGCCTTGTCTCTAACGATTCCATTCGCATAGGCAGATACCTGGCAATTTCAGCAGTATTTAGACAGGCTGACACTGAACGACTGTTGCTTTGGCTGCCAGTGACAGCACAGGCTAGCACAAAATTGTGGCCGCACGTTAGCGTGAGCTACGTGTCCATGCAAACCCATTTAAGCAGCTCGAAGGGGTTTTTTTTTTTTCCTTTTTCCCCACCCTCATCCCGTCCCAGAATTTTTTCATTGCCAGCAGAAGAGCTAAAACAATTACCTGCAGCCTCATTTTTCACTTTACCACATGCAGATCGTGTGCGGTTGGGCAGCGAGTGGCTGCCGGGGCGGGGCGTGCTCTGATGCAGCAAAGGCATCTGACAGCGAGAGCAGCAACAGCCAGCGGAGCCCTGCGCCGGGCGGGTTTGCTGCAGTCGCTCATTGCCGCCTCACAGCACCAGCCAGATCCCCGGCAGCAGGCACTTGGAGGAGACTCTGCGTGGGCAGTTGTTTAAGGAGTACCTGACTAAACAATTGGGTTATTCTTTAACTGCGGGAGAAGTGCCTGTATTCCCTTCACGCAAGCTCCCGACTGGCTTTCTGCATTCGTAATTTATCGGAGCCGTTTCTCCTTCCGTCTTTCTCCCATTACTTCTTTTTCTTTCTTCTTTTTTCCCTCTCCTTTTTTTTTTTTTTTCTTTCCGATCGTTATTCTCCCCCCCTCAAATCTGTGCTGCATCACTAGCTCTCATTATGCTGTGCTCAGTAGCCCAGTGTGTTCTCCGCCTCTGCTAGGCAGTGGCAGCATGGATGGTGCTCTTGTGACGACCTCTGCTGATGCTATCAGTCCACTGCGGATAGGCATGCTGAGTAATCCTGCTGTAAATGGGCGAGGACACGGACACACGAAAAATTAACCACAGCTTTCTTCGAGACCACAACTATGTGACTGAAGGTAACATACATACTGTCATTATTCACTTCTTGCATTGCGTATTCCATGCCAGGAATGCACTGTCATGTTTGGAGATGTAGGCTGTTTCTTTCTATTTTCTTATTTATTTATTTATTTATTAAACAGGGAGACTTTCAAGGCATTTTTCTGTGTGAGATAGCAACAGAATCTGTTTGGATTTGCTAAAGCCCAAAGACATTCTGTTATGCTACGACAGTATACGAAACTATATGGGCTGAAGAAGGTCTTGCATTGTGCTGAGTTTCTGCTAGTGAGGTGTGCAGCACCTGGCATTGAATGCACAGTAGCTGCACTGTGGAAGATTGGAAGCAGTTGTTTACTTAAAAAAAAAGATGAAAGATTTGAGACCACTAGAGTAAGAGAAATAATCTGTAAAGTTAACTATTTGCTGGTGTAATAAAGGTTATGCATCTCATTTCGGTGATTATGGCTTGAGCATCACAGACATTGCTGAGTTGATTGTTCCCTAGAGAACCGTATACATTTGGAAGGGATATGTAAGCATCATCTTCTGAAATACTGCTGCCTTCTCCATCCTGTGTGTATGTGCAAAAAAAAAAAGAAAGGTACCTTCATTTTGAATCATTCAGTCTCTGGAAGCTTATTACATAAAAAGGAATTTTCCTGCAGGTGACACATTAAGTGCTGAGAGAATTTACCTTGAGACCAGGGAAATGATTGGGTCAGGTACTGATCCATATTTTCTTGCTGTAAAGTGGGTTTAAGAACAATCCATTTTAAGATGGATTGATTGATTGATTGAACAGGGGAAATGTGTTTGTAGGTGCTTGACTTGGCAAATATATTTGTGTGTGCAGAGTTTTAACGATACTTCACAGTGGCAGAAACAGTACTTCAGTGCAGGCTTATATAATATGAACATGCTTAACACTAGGGTCAACCAATACTACTTGAGACTCAGTGTCCAGATTCTGTCGTCATTTGATCAGTGCTCAAGTCACTTAATACTCCTATGCTGCATCCTGAAATGTGATCAGCTGATGCTCTCTTGATTATTAATGAATTGCGTTTTTTTAGAATGTAGAAAACAGCAGGATGATTTTGCCGTATTGGGAACACAAAGTAGATTTTTTCAACAGAAAAAAAAAACCTGTGTACTGTAACTGTTGCTCTTTGCCTCTAGGACATTCTCTGCATTCTGGTTCATGTTTTGGTGCATTTCTTAATTTATTTTGAATTTTTGGTCAATGCTTTCAGTCTGAAAGATGATTTATGTTTTGAAAAGTAGCCACCTGTAGTAACGTTTGAAGAAATCTTGCCTTAATTATCTGAATTTATTCCTTAGATTCTGAAAAATGCACAGTGTAATTACTACAGTGTACATGTTGAGATTCAGATGTATATTTAATGGTCATGTGCAGCTATGTTAAAATCTGGACTTTCAATGTGTCAGTTTTGTAATCTGAGGAAAATAATCCCTTGTGGATTTTACAAATCAATATTCTCCTCTTTCATATGTTGTGGATGTTTTAAAAATTAGATGGGAGTTTTGTAGCATTTTTTTGGGACACTACTGATGCAAATGTTAGATTTTAATGTTTTATCTTCACTGGATTTTTGTATCAGAAGACCTGGATGTTATGCTGTGACTGCACATGGAGTAGCTAGTCTGAAATGGGTCAAAATATACCTCAAATATCAATGTTGACTTGTATTACATTTTCTCTGTGATCAAATGTCATAATGAAATATGTTGGCATCTGATTTTGAGGTGGATATGAAGTATGGGAAACCTTCAGGAGTGAAGTGTTAGTTCTTCAGCTCCGACTAGTGTAGTGTTTCTTGGGAATACTCAGTTGGCCAGCTGTGAAATTCTTCACATCTGTTATATCTGACATTGCCACACCTTTTAAAAGGTCATGAAAATCATGAGGGAATGGATTTATCTGTGAAATTTTTCCAGGGACACCTTCAGCTCAAAGAGAAACACCACAAATACTGATTTCTCATAGATATACTTTGTTTAAAATGCATAATGAATGCATAAGTTAAAATGCGCTTTGTTTGTTCTGTTCTGTTTTGGTTTTTTTCTTCTTTCCAATTTTGCTTAAAGATGTGGCTTTGTGAAACAATCTTTAATACTTTTTGCCTGTAAAGATCTGAAGTCCTTTCACAGTCCTTGCATTTGGCTCTATTTAAAACAAAGAAAAACTTTGTGTTGTATCCAGTGTATTAAAGAAGTTACTCATTCTTTGTTGCCTGTGAGTAACTACAGTTTTATCTTTTGCTTTCAGAGTTTTAAAATCTTGGTAAGGGGCTGTCCTCTCTTCTTGCTGCTCCATGCAGCAGACTAAATTAATTTACAAAAGGAGGTATTTCTGGCCTTTGTAAGCACTTTCTTCCTCTCTATTCCCTGCAGAAAGTAAAGCCAATAGTGAAGATGATGTGATTTAACCAGAGTAGTTCTCTTTGTCTTTTACTTCTTCAGTGATTTGAAGAAACTAATAATCAGATGACATATGAATTCACAGGGTATAGGAAAACTGTGACCCAAAACTGATTTGCTCTGCTCTCGCTAGTGGATTGAGCGATAAAACTGCTTCCTTGAGCAAAGTCAAATTTCCTCTCTTGGATAGGTCATTATTATGTAACATTGGGGTTATCTGTATCAAGCATGACTTTACTTTGACTAAATAACTGTTTTTTTAATCTTAAAAATTCCTTGATTTGATGATGATGTTTTATTGTTGATGTTACACTGTTTCTGGTAATAGGTGTTATAGATGGACACATGACAACACTGACTACGTGGACTTGTTTCTCCTGTTACATGTGCATATCTGCATAAAGTCAATGGGGTTAAAACAAGCAGGGCTTGAATAACTTCGGTGTTTTAATTCTTGAAAATATGTTACAGTTGTACAATGAAAGAAGGCAATTTAATTCCAGCAGCTATATACAGTGTGTTTTTCAGTGATAACTTTCAAAAGAGGTTTTTAAAGGGAACTTCTTTAATTGGAGATGTTTGTGTGGGGAAAACAGAAAAGATTAGGTGAGACTCGTCAAGAAAGAGAAGAGAAAGACATGAGGCCTAGAAAATGTGACCTGTGAGGAAAGACTGAACTCTTTTTTATGTGAAGGTGGCGAAATATTGAGATGTATTGCCTAGGGAGCTTGTGTAGTTTCTGTCACTGAAGTTTGGAAAAGCAAGTGAGGTAGATGTTTGTGAGAAATGACATAAGGGTAGCTGAGCCTCCCATGGGTCAGGGGGATGGATTAGATGACCTCTGAGATCTGTTCAGGCTTGTGTTTTATTGCCAAGCTGTGTTTTATCTTTATAGTCTTTTGCACCCCAGCTGTGAGAACCAGCTGCCCAGGAGGTGTTGGATCAGTAAAATCTATTATTTCCACAACACCTTTAGAAAGAACTGAGAAGAGAGGAGAGGTCTGGTGTAACACGGGAAAGAAGGTGGGCTGGACAGGATAAAATTGTGGACAGTTGAGCTGGGAGAAGGGATAAAGGAGGGAGAAGACTCGTGTACTTTCCAGAGAATGTCCTTCAGTCTGAGAGTTCCCTTCATGTTACCCGTGTAAGAATAAAGCTGACAGGACTGCTGCTGTGCTTTGCTGTCTCAGGACCGTGGGATCAGTCTCGCAGGATCTGTTTTGGAGCACTGAATTGCCCGGTATGTTTGCTGGAGTCCTGGCAGAGGTCAAAAAGTTTTGGGAAACAATGGTGCTGCTCTTTTGATCAACTGCACTGTTAATTCAGTTTCTCTGTGTTTTACTAATTTAATGAATGACAGAGAGATAATGAACAGAATTCACTCTTCTTACCAAGCTGTTTTAAAGGATGTAATTCACCTCCATGGTTACGAATTTATCCAGAAAAGTGCTTCTCTGGTGGCAATGGCATTCTGCAGGTTGCACACAGAGAAGTCTAGTGTGTCAATTCATCTCTGCCTTTTTAGGGGTTATTCCTGTTTTAGGAAGAAGCAAAAAGTTACTTATACTCTAGAGAGTATATGTCTCTTTCTGTGAGGTTCCTCCCTTGGTCTAGGCCTGCAAATTCTGGGGAAGGCAGTGAAGTTGCACAGGTGCAGTGGGGCAGAAGCTGACCTTCACTATCTAGTCATTTATATGGCCGAGCGGTACAGATTGGTTCCATATGGCTTAACTTCTATTAAAAAGTTAATCATGTTAATGGTGTATTAACCTCCTTAAATGTGGTATTTGAAGAATAATGAGAATTACCACTGTAGTGTAAAACATATTGAATCATAACCATGTGAAACATTTATTATAGAGGATGAAAAAAGACATGATTTTAAAGGAAAATCCTCTGCAGATAATGAAAACAGATTTGGAGGGACTTTGTCCCCCTTAACTAAAGAAATTAGTGTCTCTGTTCTTCAT
Source organism: Apaloderma vittatum (assembly GCF_000703405.1). Lineage (NCBI taxonomy): Eukaryota > Metazoa > Chordata > Aves > Trogoniformes > Trogonidae > Apaloderma > Apaloderma vittatum. The sequence continues at coordinate 49,675 of NW_009697241.1, read as the reverse complement.
TAATCAAAGTTTAGGGAAATTATCCACTTTCATCTGCCAAGAAGATATTTATTTGTGAACTTGTCTTTCATAAACATCTCAAATATATTTTGAATAAGAGCTGACTATGTGAGAGTATTGGACGAATAGAGCAAGCAAGTACTGCTCTACTAGCTCAAACTCACCATCAGTCCACTCTGTTCATTTATTTATGAGAATTACTAGCTGGCTACAAGCTTAAGAAAAGTGCAAGAGGTAATTCTTCCTTTCTTAATCTCCAGCAATCCACTATTTATGTTGTGAATATTCATGATTGTTATCTTTTTACAATACTCATTTAGAAACAGTTTTAGAATGACCCTAGACATTATTGTTCACTCTTACTCTAGTCACTTGTCTATTTTGTTTTTCCTTAAGTCAAGTATGAACAGATAAACCTTGTTAAAACATATCGTTGCCCCTAGTTAATCAGGACATAGTTAGGTCTTTTTGCCCGTGGATTTGGTTCTTCTTTCATTTACAGTGCTATTCAGATGAATGTTGTGGGTAGCCTTGAAGATTTGGATAAATAACGTTTATTCTATCCAAGTGATGTTGCTGACTTTGTAATCTTTATCCATGCAGCTTAGTTGGGAGGAGCCATGGAGGCAGGGCTAGAGCACAGATGTCTCACTGTGTGGCACGGAAGCCCAAACCATTCGCTCACCCGCTCGAACCTGCAGGTGGGTGTATGGTTCAGCACTCAGGAAAATCACACATGGGGCCTACCTGAAGCTTGGATCTTTGCAGCAGACATTTGAGGTAGCAGCCAGTATGGACAACATGGGGCAGCAATTCGTTCAGGCAAGCATGGACAATCAATATAGATTTAGCCAAACTGAATTACGCTGTCAGCAGCGCTTGTCACTGTGCAGTACCAGCCACACATTCAAAAAACTCCATAGACAGAATTTTCATACTACATCTGTTAGGCCCTCATGATATCACCGTCTCTATTTTACTTGGAAAATCTGCTTTCTGAAGAAATGACAATCAGGAGTAGGATTAGCACAGTTTAGGATGGAGTAGGATTCAGACTTTGAAATTTCTTAATTTGCTGTTCCCAGCGTTCCCAGAGAGCAGGGAGATGTTAGTGCTAACTTCTTACTGCCTCCTCAAAACACCTGTCTCGTCAGGGAAGCGGTTAATTTAACAACAGCATGTTAGATGCTCCTACGAGAGCACTCAGGCTGCTCTGAGCTGCAGGACATGCTTAAAAGGCATGGAGTTAACTTGGTTAAACTCTGTTTAATGTCATGCCTTCACATGGCAATTATTCTTGAGTGTCGTATGTACCCTGTAAAATGTTACCAAGCATGACTAAACTGGGTTGCAATCTTCCCCATTTGCAAAGGGATGAATCTCTAATGCTGGGGCACTCGCCTTGGCTGCTCTCAGGGATTAATGGCAACCTTGACTGTCTTTGCATGTATGTATAATCAACAGATGATCTGCCACTCAGTAGCTAAATAATAGCTATATAAATAGTTGCTGTGTAGTGTTAGAGGTCCTGGAGAAGCAAATGAGCTGTATTAACAGAAGAACCATCTAGAATATTAGCTATGTGATAAACAAGACAAGCTGCTTTTGTGACATTCGAGTACACAGAGCTGCAAAAGCTGGTTGTGTCAATCTGAGGCTTTTCTCAGGTGCCAGCAGTGTCAGAGTTTCACAGAAAAGGCCAATTAGTTTCAGCGATTTAGCCTATATTCAGTTTATTCATACATGTTAGAATATATAGACAAGTATGGGCTAGAAACACTATAAATAGAAATTACAGTATATTTAACTATGTAAGTACTGTATATAATAAATTTAGCTACATATAAACTTTTAAAATGGTAGTTCAGGAGGTCAACAGTACAGCATATGTGTAAGATAAAATGCAAGCATAAAATGTGATCTATGTAAGTGTTTTCTCTGTGCCAGATTTCTTTCTAATTGAAGCTGACAATTTAAAAGCATTGAATAATGTAAACCTAAACAACATGGTGCAGGTACAGTCAGCATCATCATTCACCACAGGAGCAGTTTATTTGCCTACACGTCATTATGGAAAGAAAACTGTACTTTGCAGTATATTTTATTGTCTACGTAGACCTCGGATGTTTCAGCAATGTATCATATATATGTGGTTCTTACATCAGTTTAAAATGTGAAACACGATACAATAACACTGAATATTTTATAATAGAAAAAGAACTGAGTATATTTTATTACAGCCGTAAAAAGGTCATCAATCATTACTGCTTATGTTGTGTTACTAAATCTGTGCTAGTTTCTGGGTCTTTGAGACTTCCCTTCCACAGTTTATTTCATGCACTGTAGTGAGGCTTTGTATAGATGAGTATATAAGAGAGATATCGAGGTATTGGAGTGAGTGCAGAGGAGGGCAACAAAGCTGGTGAAGGGCCTGGAGAACAGACCTTATGAGGAGCGATTGAGGGAGCTGGGTCTGTTCAGTTTGACGAAGAGGAGGCTGAGGGGAGATCTCATCATGCTCTACAATTGCTTGAAAGGACGTTGTAGAGAGGTTGGTGCTGGTCTCTTCTCACAGGTAATTAGGGACAGAACCAGGGGGAATGGTTGCAAGTTGCAACAGGGCAAGTTTAGGCTGGACATTAGGAAGAAATTCTTCATGGAAAGAGTGGTCAGACACTGGAATAGACTGCCTAGGGAGGTGGTTGAGTCGCCATCCCTGGATGTGTTCAAGTGTCGCTTAGATGTGGTGTTGGGTGATATGGTTTAGGGGTGGACTTGTAGTGTAGGGTTAATGGTTGGACTCGATGATCCCAAGGGTCTTTTCCAACCTGAATTGTTCTATGATTCTATGATACGCTGAAGAGAAGGCAAGAGATTTGCTGGGTAGTATCAGTGTAGTTGTTTTTGTCAGGGAAAGGATGGTAGAGTAGAGTAGGTACTTATCTCAGAAAATTACAGGAAGTTATTATGAGGATTTTGTTTTTTAAACAAAAATAGGTTTTAAGTGCACTTCTAGCCATACACTTTCTAGATCAATTATTTTTATAGTTCTTAGGTTAACACTAAGCTTGCATCTAGTAATGAATATGGTGTGTATTACTGGTTCCTGGTGGAAGTTCCCCAGGTCTTCAACAAGACACCCTCCCTCCCCCCTAATGTAGCAAAGCAACCTTATATGGTAAGAGAGTTCCTTTTATCAGGAATGCTCCTTGCTGAAAAACTGTTATACCTGTTCTTTTTATTACTTAAACGCAAATGAGAACAGACTGTATTTTGCCAGTGCAAGTACAAGTAATAAAAACGTACATTAAGAGACTCAATTTCTAATAAAATCTTTCAGCACCATATGTCATGCAGTTCAGTGACTTTTGTGAGTTATCAATATGACAAGGATTTGGGATCTGTATTGTTAAATATAGCAGTGCTTTTCCTTTCCTATTCACTGTTTTATCCATTTAAAAAAGATGGAGATATCTACGTGTAGTATAATGTCATTTGTTTGTGTTTTACTTAGGAACAGACTGCAGAAGAAAGTAAAGGACTGGGAGTTGGTTTATTATCCTCTGGTTCCGATTCAACTTGTCTGAATAGAACTTAATTAATTACCACCTTAATTCTTCCTATTTGTAGTGCTTTCGTTGTTTATGTGACCCAGGCATTGCAAGTAGTCGATGACTCTGCAAAATAACACCGTTTGCATAAATTCTGAGGTTAATGTTGTCCTGTGATAGTATTGATTGATTTCAGGACAGCCATAGCATGCTCTGCCTGTTGGGCCGGTTTCTAATAGAAAATAAAGATCATCAGAGTTCATTTGAAAATAAATGCTTGCTTCTTTCATTCACTGTTTTTAATGGATCCATATTATCTCTTCCTGATCTAAGGCATTAAATGAGTATTTCAAATAGAATAAAAATAGTTTTCAAACAGTAAGCTGGTCACCAATTTTCAGTAATTTATTTCTAAACTTTTAGACAATCAATGCAGCCTCATGTTCTGTTAACTTTGAGAGGTTTCAATTTATGATAGAGCTTCACAGAAAGTCTTTAATAAATCTTTTCATGGTTTAAATATGTATAGCTGTAAATCAAGCTCCGTCTGTTACTATTTCATAAATAATTTCTGATAGGATGTCTTTATTTCTACACTGTGATATGATAAAGAAGAATTCAATTAATAAATTCAGTAATAATAATTAAATAGTAAAATTCAAAAAATATACACAGTGGACTGCAAAGGGCAGGGCAAAATTGGCTGCCAAGGTAGTGCACAAGTAACTGTGTGCTAGTTTGGACACCCTACTTGATTTGATGTCTTTTATTTCTGCATGCTGATCTATGGGAATAACCAGTGCAAGATGAAGTCAGATATATATTCTGTAGTCTTCTTCTGAATGGAAGATTTAGGTCACGTATATTCTCTTTAATCAGCAGTGAAGCTGAAAGCAGAATTCACACGTGCAGCCTCTTTGAAATAGGTAGCTGTGAATTAGTAAGTCCCAGAAATTCTTGGAACACCTGAAAATAAAACTGAAGTAACGGTCATAGGGATAGTGGTGCTTCTCCTTGCTCAGGTGCAATGTGAATACAATTTTTGTGCATGCTGTGTGCACTCGTATTTTTCACAGAATCACATAATGTCAGAGGTTGGAAGGGACCTCAAAAGACCATCTAGTCCAGCCCCCCTGCCAGAGCAGGATCACCTACAGTAGGTCACACAGGAATGCGTCCAGATGGGTTTTGAATGTCTCCAGAGAAGGAGACTCCACAACCTCACTGGGCAGCCTGTGCCAGGGCTCTGTCACCCTCACAGGGAAAAAGTTTTTTCTAATGTTTATGTGAAACCTCCCATGTTCCAGCTTGTACCCATTGCCCCTTGTCCTGTCATTGGACATCACTGAGAAGAGCCTGGCTCCATCCTCCTGACACTCACCCTTGATGTATTTATAAACATTGATGAGGCCACCCCTCAGTCTTCTCCAAATTGAAGAGACCCAGCTCCTTCAGCCTTTCCTCCTAAGGGAGATGTTCCACTCCCTTCATCATCTTTGTGGCTCTGCGCTGGACTCTCTCCAGCAGTTCCCTGTCTCTCTTGAGCTGAGGCACCCAGGACTTGTGAATGAGTGCTGGTACGTGTACGTGTTTTCTGTGTGCCTGCATTCATTCCAGTTGCTACGCTTGAAATGTGAGTCTGGAGGTATTAGAATGGCAACGTAGAAGTTTCAGCATTGGGAGATGGGGTGGTAAGAGCTCGTATGTAGGGCACTGTGTGTCTTTCAAGTCTCGTATGATTCAGAGACTATTTTGGTGTATATGAGTGTTTACTGATCAGGAAAGTGAGACTTGGCCTGTGACTGGAGTGAAACTTTCCTTATACCATGGCGTGAGAAGCAGTGTCTTCACCTTTCTGATTTTCCCTTGTGGTGGTGATGACCTGTAGTTTTCTGAAAAATGCATTACTTGGACATGGATTTTATTTTCCAGGGTTAGGTATGTACATAATTGCTAGGTTCAACATTTCTGTGCCTCCACTTGCATTTCAGGAAATTGGGCCATATAGAGTAGAGACCTTTTGTGACACTATGTAAATGTTACAAAGGTGCTAGTTTAAAACAGTTGCATCTGTTAGCGGTAATGATATTGCAAATCAACCAATTATATTAAAGCTTTACGATTTCTTAGCTGCAAGAAATTACACTATGTCCAAGTGAAGATTTTTAGTTGCTTAAACTTTCAACTGTCCTGCAGAAATTACTGCAGAATGTGATTTGTACAGAGTACCAATAAACAGTTGTTGCTTGTGTTGTATTTCACAGTTTTTCAGTTAGCTTGACATACTGAGAATGCTTCTTTTCCTTTTTTGTGCTTTCAAATTCATTTCAAGGTGTGTTAAATTTGGGATTTGGTTTGAAACTGCTTGTGGATGTGGTTATTGCCAGCAGATAGTCCATTCTCCGGAGGAAGCTGTAGCCTGGGCAGCCCACCCAGCCTTCTCTGCCACTGCTGGAGCCTCTCGCATCCACGGGAGAGTAGCAGCAAAGGGGAGACCAGAGTGAAAGAGCTGCTGGTTCACGCACCAACCAAAGAGCCCCAGTTATTCAGAAAATGTCAGCAAACTTGGCCTGATTTTAAATTTGTTCCTTGCTAGCAGGGAGGGAAGCATGAAATCTGCCCTGCTCCTGCGAGCACAGGTTGCTGTGAGCGGTGCCAACTTCTGCAGAGGTGAAATTGCCATCAGTCCCATCACTGCTCCCTGCAAACTGTTAAATGTGCATCAGTTTGGTCTGTGATGCTTTTTCGAACCCACCTTTTTGTAAGGCTTTCATAATATTTTCATACAGTAGAAAGAAAGGGGGAAATATGAGCTGTAAATGTATTGGAAGAATATTTGACAGATATCCTGGATGTACCTGGGACATGGCGGCAGTTGTAGTAATGTTAAATCTGAAAGCAGAAAGCTTTGATGGTTCTGCATTATAAATAATTACTAACAAAGAAGATTGCCAATGCAGAGAATTGTTTGCAGAGGGATTAATTTCTGATTGTTAAGTGTAAGTATATTTAGATAGAAAACGATTTTTGTTCCTGAAAGCCAAGATGTTGGTGTAAATTGGCAAAATTAGCAATTCGGACTCCGCAGAGCAAACATCAGCCTGGTCATTACGGATGGCACTTGATAAATGTAGTTACACTGAGGATAGCAGCAGAAGCTATTTCATTATTTTACATTTTAATGACTGAATTCTGTTGTTGTGGCTGGCATGTTATTGCTAGCAACTGAATTTGCACAGTTTCTTTTAAAAATACCCAGTTTGGCAGAATTGCCTTTCCTGAAATGCTGTAAATATTTCAAAGCTCTTAATGTCTCTTTTGCTAAGTCACCTCTGATCCATAAATCTCCATTCATAAATTTGTTTGTGCATATGAGCATATACATTCATGGATCTTCGTTACTGAAGACAGTAATGCATTCAGTAACTCTAACCGCTTTTTAAAAATTTAAGACTAAGTAGAAAACCTTATTTGAATTTGGCCAAGATTTAAAATGTAAATTTCTATGTTAAAAATGTTTTTAACCTTAGAGCTACCACTAACCATTTCTGGCTGGCTTTGAATCTGATTTTACTTGTGTATTCATCTGTCAGCTGACATTTCTAAAATGTTACTTCATTTTGCAGTTTGGCAGATTTGGAATAACTTATGAGAGCATACTAGTTTTGCAGTTTTACATTCTTTGAAAGATCTGCATCATAGGTTAATAGGGGCAGTATTTGAATTAACAAGAATGCCTAAAATATATGCTCTATCACAATAATAGAACCCAAATAACTGAGCTTGAGGAAGAATAAATGAACTTACCAGAGCCTGCTTTCAAAACTGAATAATGGAAGTGTAGCTGTTCTTTGCCTTTTGCAGTTTTGCAATGCAGTCCAGAAATTGTTACTCCAAAATTTGAGGGTTTATTATGTAAGTGCAACCCTGTAGGAGTTTGCAAGGGAAGATCTATTAGTTAAATAGTGCTAATACCTGCATTCAAAACAAATAAAAGGAAGATAAGATTTGACTACGTGTGATGACAGGCGGTACCTAAACATTATAACAAGGACCTGCCATCATGAGTGGAACCTGCTGCTACAAGAGGTGCAGCACAATTCTGGCAAACTTAAGCACAGATAACTCCACCAGTTTACTCGTCCTAGATAATGAATTTGAGAAAGTCTTGTGCTTTAGCATGTAAGTGGTGCTTCTCATGCATTAATATAAAGACTAATTGTTTTTTTCCTGTTCCTTCTTCTGTGAGAAACCTGCTGGAGGACAGGAAGATTTTTCTATTCATTTTATTTTTCAAAATCTGTTTTTACTGATAGAGGGAGGAACAGAGTTTGTTGCCGGAGTGCAACAGTAGCATGTGAGGCAGAAATAGAGACGAAGCAAAGCACTTGTTCATCCTAATAACTCTTAAAAGCAATAACCCAACAGTTCTCCGAAGCTTTTATCCAGTTCAGCACGTCCAGAGCTCCTCTTCTGAACTCTGGGGTTGCCCAGATCATATCTGTAGATAGTCCATTTCTTCTTATGAAGGTAGCCACTTAAAAAACTGTCCACTTTTGATGTTGTGTTTCTGTAAAATAACTGATTATTCTGAGGTCAGCTTCTTCCTGCAATTCTGTGAGTCTCAGTGAACACGTGTTCCACGCTGTGCAAAAAGAGAGGAGAAAAAAAAATGATTTTGGAAGTTTTATTAGCTTATGCTTCAGAGAGGAGAGGCTTTCTGTGTTGCAAATAAACTAAACACAGGAGTTCAATATTAAAACAGAAACGGCCTGAAAGAACCATAAATACGTGGATAAGCATGTGGATTCCGCTCCTTTTGCTACTTGTTTTCCTGCTTGCAGTGCGTGGTGGTGAGTACGCCAGCCTCTCGATGCACCCCAAGCTGCTGCTGCTACCAGCCCTTTCTGTGACAACATTGGAAACGTAACATTCAAAGGTTTTACCCTTATTACTATTTTAAAAGATTTGATGAAGTTACAAAAAAGCAGGGTAAATAATGAGCTCTGTGCTGCCTTGGTGGGTCTAGTACCAGCAACCAAGCCATCAGCTAGGGTCATCAGCTAATTTAAAGCTGTCTAGGCATGGCTGTACCCTGTATCAGCTTTCCAAATGTCTTCTGTCACTCTTTCTAGCTGAGATGGATTTCTTCATACCCGTATTTTTGGAAAGTCTCGTTTTACCATCATAAATACTTATGTGGCCATATTGTATATTTACCACAATAAATGTGTTATAAGACGTGAGTTAGAGTTCCTCTGTGTTTGGTGTCTTTTCGCTCAGAGAGCTGATGTTTTCTGGACTCTGAATCTCAGATGCAGTAACATGCCACACTTGAAGAAGAGGAAGAAGGACATGCTGATCAGCTCTAATAGTTCAAAATTTGGGCTGAATCTCAGTTACATCTGTTCTTCTAGATTTTTGACATGTGGTCAAGACTGGAAATTATACAATAGAGTATGGATATTTTGGGAATAAATATTTCAAAAGAATAATTTACATTTTCCCCCAGTTCACACAGCCTTCTACCAAGGCAATAGATACTTTCTTAAACCTAATGGTCTGCCTTGAAGTCCCCTTTCATGTGCTTCTGGTATGTCTTCATGCTGCTAAATTTCCTCTGATCTCCTTTTGGCCACTTTCCAGACCATTTTTCAATTCCTTTTGTGAAATTTCCATACCAGCTTTAATTTCTGCCAGGAGGCAACTGTTTCAACTCTCTTCAATCAGGGCCCCAAAGCTTTAAATTCTTACCATGTCTCTCTCTGGAAGTAATACTCCCTGCTCAGACTTTGGAGAAGCCAGGAATATGTGGATCCAAGGAGTGCTGGAGAGAGAAATAAGGAGATGGAAATATAGTCACTCCTTCCTTGGCTACAGTTGTTCTCTCTCCATTTGCTGCTTGACTAGATTGTAGTGATACTTGGCTTTTATCTGCAGTACTTACCACTCTTCAAGCTCTAGAAATCTGTATCGAAAAAATGAAATCCAGCCAAACCCATAACTCATTTGGCACTTTATGCCAAGCTGTTTCTGCTCTCTAGACTTGGACCCGTTGAATCTTGTGAGTGCAAGACCTGAGATTGCTGCTCAGTACCATTCTTTTACTGTCATTAAAGGATACAGATGTGACTCAAAATCATCTCAGACTTGGGCTGATTTATTAATCCATAGATGACTCTCAGGTGCAAGGGGAGGGTGTTTTCTGAGATGTCTAGAGTCCCTACTTCTACACCATTCTACTGAAAAGGTCTTTCTGACTTCAGAAGGAGGCCTGGCAGGCTTCCTGGGTAAGGTCCTAGATAAATGGAAGTGGCTGGAAATAATGAAATTTGCATGAAGGTGGTTTGGGTTTTTTTTGTTCTTTTGAAATTCAATTTTAGTTTTTCTACTCTGATAGCTTTTGAAAAACTGAAATGCACTACTTAACTTTTTCTGAGGATACCAAGGTCTGTGTTTCCCTCAGACAGTAATAATTTCTTCTTTAAAATCCTGAGAGGTTGTTACAGCCTTTATGTAATTGTCATTTAGTATCCAATGAAGTCTATTAAGAACCTACCACTGGCTCCAGTAAGACTGGATCAGGGTGTGTGTACTCTCTGTATGTCCATATATACATGTATGTAAGTCCATAAAAGTATGTCTGTATGTACAAACTTCATATTTTGTTTGTACTTTTGAGAGTCCTGATTTTAATCTCTACAACTATTTTTTTCTAATTACTTTGTATGGTAACTTCAGCTGCTTTTGTCTTCAGGACTACATGTCTGATTCAGCACAAGAATGGATAAAGTAATTGCTTACCAGAAACCTTTCTGGGAATCTCAGTGTGCTGAATCTTCAGACTCAATACCATTACCATTTTTGTTCTTTAAGACAAAAATAGGTAAAGGTGGAAATTTGGCCTAACTTCACTGTGTTCAGAAATCTTAGATTCTACAAAACTTAGCTTTTTATGCACACTTTCAGGAAACCTAAGTACATTCTGCCGTTTCACAGGCAAAAATCCTGGGAGATGAAATTAGGTGGATTTGTTAAAGTTGTTATTTTTTTTAGTGTTTAATGCGTTCCTCTTCACCAGCAAACCATATGTTTAGCCTATCAGAAATTTATTCTTGAACCAAAATAACAGATTTTTCCCTAGTTACTATAACCATTTAGAATTACCATTTTGTTCCTTTTCATAATAGGTTAGGAAATTTACTCGGAAATTCTCATGCATAATATAATTTGTTAAATTTAGGGTACTATAAAATTATTATGTTGAATACTCTGACCTTAATACTATCTTTGCAAGTTTCCTTAGGAGCTTAATGTATTCAAATTTATAATAATCTGTGTACAAACTCATTTCTTTTTCTTTGACCTTTTAGCCTACTCCTTCTATATGATTACCCGTGCTGCATATTGTTTTCTTTTAAATACTCTTATGTCTTTGCTTTAAGCAAAGCTACTGTCCAGATTTTCTCTTTGAGGTAATGTTTCCTCAGGCTACTTCTTAACTTTCTGAAATGCAAAGTAATTGTAGTTCACATTTTAATTGCATCTCTCTCTTTTCAAGAATATACTGCCTGGACACATTAACAGTTTGTTATTTAAAGGGCTGATAAATGTGTCTAGCTTGTATTAATTTGTGTTGCAATATAATTCAAATTAATGCTAAGCAGAAGATCTTTCAGTGGATGAGCAGCGTGAAAGGTATAATTAAATCTCTCTGAGAAAAAAATTGCAGGATATTTTATAAATGTCAATAACATAGTTTCAGCTCTTAAATAAATTTCTTTGTTACAGATACTTTCCAGGGTTATCTCTACCCAACTTAAAAAAATGTACATGTCTTAACAAAACAGTAATTCATCCCCTTGATCTGCCCATCCTATACTTTTGGATTTTTGTTAGGTTCATGTTTTCCCCCTGAATTATCATATTGTGGTAGTATCATAATGACACAGTGTGTTTTTTGAGCCATGTGCAGAACATTTAGGTAGATACTTAATCTAACTGACGAGGAGTCTTCCCGTAGTCAGTGATTACTGTTAAGAATGTGCCCGAGTGCTTTGGTTGAGGCATTGCTTCAAAGATAAACCTACTATCAAGGAATATACTATGGCTGAAGAATTAGCACAGTTGCATTGTTGGGAAGAAAAATTGTGTGCCAAATGCGGAATTAATCGCTTCAATTAATCAGTCTTAAAAATTGTGATTAACTTCATTGTAACCTGGTTCAGTCTCTTGTGGGAGTGTATCAACCTCTTCTGGTCAAATCCAGTAAGCTGTAGGAGAGAGGTGAGTCTCCTTTTCTAGCTCTGAGTCTCTGACGCACACTTCTTGGTGCTAAGGTTGTGTCTTTGTGCTTTATTTGAGTTGTTAGTGACAAAGAGTGGGGCACAGTGATCCAGCCCTTTGGAACAAGCATTTGTTTGCTTAACCTTGTTTCTGTAGAATTTCACATTGCATTGGACACTCAAAGCTTGCTAGTTCTTCTCTTTGAAAATATCATGGAAGACAAGCGAGGAGTGGAGGCTTAGCAAAGGGATTTTGTTCTACAGACCACCAGTGGGTTTCATGTCTTACAAACTGACATTTTGTAGACAGAAATGGTGTCTGTGGGACAGAGCCTCTGCAAGTCTGTAGTCCAGTGACCCGCTGGAAGCAGGATCTTGCCAAAACTGTAGCTCAAGTCAGTTGTGGATTTGCACAGCTGAGTCTTAAAAACCTCCAAGGTTGGAGATGCCACAGGCTGTTGGATAACCTTTCCAGTTCTGCACTACTCGCCTGCAGGAAAAGCCATTCTAAACAGCCAGTCTGAACCTCCCAAGCTGCCACACAGGTGCTTTTAACTGCAACATCAAGCGCCACTACCAAGAAATGTTTGACTCTGTTGTCTCTGTAATCACTATCAAGTAGTTATAAACTGCTATTAAATTGGCTTTAGTCTTCTCCTCACCAGGTTAAGCAAGTCCAGCTCCCTCAGTCTCTGCAAACATCAGAAGTACCTGACTAACTTCATAGGTGCGTAGGACTTTTCTGGATTTTGTCCAATTTCTTCACTTCAGCTGGGGGGAGAATAGAAACTGGGGACAGTTTTTGAGATGTAGCCTCATCAGTGATGAGCAGAGAGAGAGTAATTTTCCTCATTTTGCTGGCCTCATTCTTGCTAGTGTTAGCCCAGCGTGTGGTTTGCTGCTGTGAGCCCGCTGTCAGCTCATATTGAGCCTAGCCTCTAGGAACACCCCAGGTCCTTTCCATCCAGGCTGCTACGTTGCCAGTTGCTTGTCAGCCAGATGTGTGGAGCTCTTCTGCCTCAGGTGCAGAATTTTGCATTTCTCCTTGTTGAACCTTCTGAATGTCTCACTCTCGATCTAGATTCTCACAGATGGCAATTTTCTGGTGTCTCCACTTAGTTTGTAACTGAGAGGTGAAGCACTGAGTTTGTAGTGTTAGTTATACCACTGTGAAGGTTCTTAGATTGGCAATATCTTGTGGTCCACAGTGCACGGTGAATATACACTAAGCTTGGATGATACCAGTTGAATTCTTAGTATTTTTTTTTATGAATCAGTGTAAATTTTTGGCTACCCCCTGCTGACAAGATTGTTTGAAATATACCAAAGAGCCTTAGACGTTTCCGCTTCATGAAAGACATTTTTCTTAGTGAGAAGGATGGCATTTTTACCTAAAACCTTAAATAGTAACAGTGGGAATTGCATTTAGTATGCAATGGACTTGAAAGAAATCAATATTCTTTTAAACTTCTATAAAAAAAAAATCATCGGTTCTTAGCAAAGCCACAGGATGTAGTATATCGAAACTGTCATTTCTTTTTCTGTGGAGACTATCAGTTGAATTTCAAGTATTAGCAACATTATTTCTGGATGCTGGAACATAAGTATGGGCTTCCTAGCAGTCATGACTAACAAGATTCCGTTACAGGTACAAATTGTCAGGCCCATTTTTCTTCACCAGCTATCTGTTGGTTGGGGAGACCCAGGTGGGGACTACAAGCCACAGTGGAAATGTCCTCTCACATGTGCAGGAAATAGGAAAGGCTGTCTTCAAGCACCACCTGAACATTGTCACTGGCTGAGGAATGCAGATGTGGAATCCACTGCTGCAGCCATAGGTGCATGGATTCGTACATCTAAAGATCCACCCAATGGACTTTCCACCATTTCTGTTCCCACTCATGGAGACTAAAGGTGAATTTTATTTCGCAAATGGAAAATGAACTGTAGAAAAAAGCAGTGGTTTCCACAGGAAATTTCCACAGGAAAATTCCTGGTGGAGCTGAGAACTAAGTCCATTACACTCATTATGTACGCAATAGATTCTACCCAACATTTAAACAAGGAAGAAAAGGAAAAATGCTAGCTTGGATATGGTGGCAGCATGTGAGTTTATCCTAAAAATAGCATGTACTTTCTGTCATGGAAGAGCTTTCTGTTTGGACTAATCCCTGGAACACAGATCTTTCTCCCGTGGCAAAATTGTCGTCTTTTTTTATTCCATGAACTGCTCTCCCAGACAGTGAAGGTGATCCCACCTCTAAGAAAGGTCCCATATGGTTAAAGTGCCTCGCAAAGTGCTTGGGCTACGTAAGTCAACGTAGACAGTAGAGGAGACTTAAGAACAATAGCTAACTCGTGGGAAGAAAATCAGGAGGATGTAAGCAAAGGAAAGGCTCTTTGAATCATTTAATTCATAAGGTGATTGTTTTTGAAAGCTTAAGGCTTGTTTTTGAAGCAAATGTAGGTTACCCTCAAAGTGGGAAATGTTGAATATGATGTTTTTGTAGATTACTAAAGCAAACAAACAAAAATTCACAGATGTAATGTGCAGGACAGAATTAATCATTGTATTTCTCTGAGCCAAGCTGCTGTATCTTATTTTAAATTTAAATACTGGATTTATTAAATATGGTATTATATATGTGACCATTATTATTTCTTTTGGAGATAACTCATCCAAATATTTTGGCCAAATGTCTATAATCCTAGCACATGGGCAGCTGTAATCATAGTTCAAGGTAGCAGATATTCAAAGAGAAAAACTGTTATGTTACTTCAAAGTGGTTAATATGTTGGAAAATGCGAACTTTGTGAAGAGAAAAGCAGTATACAGTGGCAAATAAGAATATAAAAATAAAAATTAGGAAAATGCTCAGTCTGGCATCTTTGCTCAGGAAGGGAATGGTGCATAAGTCTGTTTTGCCCAAAGAAGAAGTGAATAATTCTGTTTACCTCTACATTTAATCTTTAGCATACACCTAGCTGAAAGACTGAGCTTAAGTAATTGATACAGTAAAAGCTGGGTTTGTTTGGGGTTTTTATTCCCATAATATTCCTCTGCCGTATTTTTATAATCATATTTTTCTTGGCATGCCTTTCAGCAGTTCTCAATCATATATAAACCTCACATGTATAGGCTTTGCTTTGTCTCTCAGTTTACTTGCAAGATTAACGTTGCTGTTGACCAAAGTTAAGCAAATGCAATGAAGGCCGATATGTTTCCCATTAATTATAGGAAATTGTTCCTGCCTGCGGACATCAGTATTTGGTGCACGCTCCTACCAGTGTAAAATGGTTGGCTTCCAGTCTTGTGTGTCTAAACTTGACATTTCGTCCCTCAAAAAGCATCATGTTACTCCTGAAAGATACACAGAGATCACGTTTGTTTTAGTAAGGCTTTAGGGAATTGTTTTTGAAATTGTAAAACATTGCATTCATCATCACGTTCAAAAGAATTATTTATTCACATATTTCAGATAGAGATTTTTTTTTTGTCTCCTCTTTCTATTGAGCTGCACTTTAGTATATACAAATAATTTTTATGTATAACACTGCAAATGGGTGGCTGAAAACCATTGTACTAGCTGGAAACCATGAGGATAGTGGAAAGTTTCCTATTTTTCTGCAGAAGTTCTGTTTGTTAGGATCGTTTCTTGTGGTAGCCCTACTGAGATTAATGTGGAAGTAAACTAAAATGTCTCTATGGAATGGATGGGACAGGAGAAGCAAGAGGACTGCTTCTCTGTTAGGTGATTCATATGGTAATGCTTTCTGTAAAGGAGATGTGGAAAAAGCAGACTAAGAAATTTGTCATTTTGAAGGGGAGGTAGAAGGAAGAGAGTTACCCCGTGGCACTTACTTGTTCACGTCAGAATTCAGAGATTAATTTAAATAGCATTTCCTTATTTGTTTTATTTAGGCTGTCTAGTTGATTCTCAATGGCTGTATCCCAGCTTGCTGTATAGGTAACTGGCAATAGCGTCATCAAATCATGAACCAAAGGATCCAGGTTGCTGGCTGGCCAGACAAATGGAGCTCCACAGAAGACGTGAAAGTAACCCAAATACTTCAGTAGAAAGTGAGGGTTCTTCAGCATACCCCAAAATGTACTATCTCGAAGCAGGCATTGTCAAATTAATTTCTTTTTCCTTCACTTGTAATGTGGAAGGTGCTGACTGACAGCCCTGGAAATTAAGTCCTCTATTTCTCCACAGGACAGGTATAGCCAGGGCGGCAGCAATGCAAGCTTCCCCACATTGTCCTGCCAATGTTCCTCAACCCAGTTCGGAAGAGGTCACTTCTGGAGGTGAGTGGGTGGAAGAGTCACTGTCCGTGCAGTTATTGCTGCCGGGCAGTGGTTCTTGCGGGACAGGACGGAGACTGACCCCTTGTCTTGAATGAACCACCAGTCTTTAACAAATAATCACTTTATGTATCGTAAAGCAGCGTGGGCTGGATTCGTTGAGGTTGCATTATTCTGCTTGACTGCTGTCACGTTTTTGATATTTCTTTGTGGTTGGATGGCACCTTTGCATCTTTTTTCTTTTTGCACTGTTTTGTTTTCAGAGACTTTGTCGATGTTTTATGTACACGTCTACAAAGTAGCATGCAAGTAACTGAATGCAGCCTGATTGTAAATGTGATGTAGAAAAGCAGTCACTGCTGGCAGCCATGTGTGCAAGGGGAACGTTGGAGCACTAGACCAGGAGGCATGCTTTGAAATGCACCAAAAATTGATAAGAAAATGAATGTTGCTTTCCAGTATCTAAATGAACTATTAGGTTTCTGTTGTAAAGCCGTATCTTAACATTTTCTCTTTTCATAATTACTATGTAATTTAGATATTAACACCAATTAAGCCGGTAAACTAAACTGTTCTTTTTTAGATTATTTTACAATTAATGAAATCTGCCTATCTAAAGTTAGACATGCCACATTCTGCACTATATGAAAGTAACGGGTATGAGTTGCGGTTCCAATAGATAGTTGTCGTCTAAACCAGAAGATAAATTGTGTGAGAGAAACGAACATGATGCGAGTTTTCAGAACAAAAATAATGAATGCTCACACATTTGGCAAATGAATTGTTACATACTTGCTTGGATTTATTTAAGTACTACATGCTAAAATACAGTGAGAAGTATTCTGTTTTCAGACAAATTTACATCTCTTAAATACAGAAAAACAATTGAGAAAATGGAAACAAAGACTTAGCCAGACTATTAGGTCATGGTGAAGCTTTTGGGGCTTCACTTGCTGCATGAAAGATTTGCAGCGTTTTGATTTTAATTTGTAGTTTAGGCCCGTAAGTCTGTTTAACTCCACTTCTATGGCTATTCATAAACAGGTATGATAACAACAGAAAATAGTACAATTCAATAAGTGTATAAATTTAGTATTATTCTGGTGTGTTTCCACAAGATTTAGAAAAAGAAGAATTAATTTGCTTAACCAGAATAGAATCCCTGAAGGGATTTTTCACCTTTTTTCTTTAAAAGATATTAGTCAGAATAATATTCATTCCAGATACAGCTAGAACTGTTCCTGACTTCTTTTTCATCAGGATAACAAGGGATACAGGATTTGGTTCTGAATTAAAATGCATGATAGAGTCTTGCTGGGAAGTAATTTGGGACTAATCCATAAATTCATTTTAAGTGAAGAGCACTTTCAGGATCCTTGTCATGACAATGTATGGCCTTAGGTAGTATAATATTGGGCATATTTGCTAATAAGTCACCTTACCTAATGTTTGTATGGTGCAAATAAATCACGTGGATTTGATTTTCCGGCTCTTTTGACGGCAGTGCAGATTGTTCACCTCTTACTGGCGCTGAGAAAGCCTTAGAGAGCTTCTGAGTTCGCCTCCCCCGCACCTGTGTGAGCTGAGTCCAGAATTTCAGCTCAAACCTATCTCTATGCCATGTAAACCTTTGAAGATAATTATATACCTTATCACAAGTAAACCTTTCTTTAAAATAGGCTTTATTTTAAATTCAAGTACAAAAATACAGTTAAATCATTGTCAGTACAAACACAAAGGAATGGTCAAAGAAACCATTTTCTTCATCCTGTGTTGTATTCATACCACATTCATCTTTCTGCCTCTGCATATGCTTTCTGTGAAGAATAATTAATACAGAGTCTGATTTTTCTCATGTTTACTTTGAATAATGGCAATCTATGGTGAGCATACTTGTAAAACAACATATTAACCAGAGCATCCCAGAGCGGGATAATCCGCATAACCTTGATCCTGGAGCCCTAACTTGTATTGGTAATTCTGTTGATTCCGCTATGACTGATCACATCAGAAAAGGCTTCAGCACTAGGTTCATAGTTACAGATCCTGATCTTAAGAGCTTCAGTTTTATCACCTTTTCTTTACCTTCAGCTATATCCTGGTGATCATATAGCCTCACTGGATGTGTCCAAGGACTGAGAATTGAGGAAAGTTAAACCAATCCTTGGAGAGGGTATATAAACATCTTTCCTGAACTACGGTGAGTTGGCTTGTGGCTTCAGGCTCAAGTCACAAACTCACTGACCAGAGTTTAAGGGACATATCCAGAATTTTGGGTCAAGTGTTGAAGGCAGAGCTTGCAAATAAGAAGTAGGTGACTCTTTAGGTTTATTGAATGTGTGGAATGTGCAAGGTCGCAGTTGGGAAAGCCCCATGTGAAAATGTGACTTCTTTTTTCTATCTTTCTTTCAATAAAGGTAATACAGATCTGTACTTACATATACCCACATATCCAGAAGGGCCTTTGCTTATTCCCAGGCTTCTTGATGCATCTTTTAAAAGCAAGGAGCTAAGGTGGAGTGCATCAAGCTGCGTGTGCTGATCTAGAAGGAACTGTGTAATATTGGATTGCTCAAGAGGAAGCATTTATTTGATGCACTTGGAAATGTTTCATGTGTCAGCACCGGACTTCTAAAAATAAATGACTGAGATGCAGCAGAAGGAAATCCCGTCTAATCAAAACTTTATGTCGCTGGTGTCTGTAAGTGAAAGGGACAGGAAAGTACCAAAGCTACTGTTCAGATAGCAGACTGTGCAACTGATTTCATAGATGTACCGGGTAGTTATCGTAGGCTCCTAAGATATCACTGTTTGGCATTACTGTGATGGTAGGAAGGAACCTGTCTCTCTAGGTTTTGTGAAGGACTAAGTTTTTACCATCCATTCATCTCTAGGTTGGCAGTTTTAGTCCAGCCACATTCATTAGTGACCAGGATATCATTATCATTCATCAGCCATACAGCAATGTATATGAAAAAATATATTTAGTTCCTGGTGGTCTGCAGTGTTGGTATGGCATCTGTAAAGGTTGCAGTGTTGGCACACATGGAACTCATTGAGGTATCATTGCCAGGGCTGTGAACTCTTACAGGGCAGGAAATGCGTTTTTCTGCTTGCACGCAGAAACCCAACCCTGCCTGAGAATTTGGATACTCCTGTAATGCAGGAAATAAGGGAATATATATTTATAGAAGTTTCTGTGCAAGCAACAAACAAGTAAATACTCCATGAATCGCACAATCACACTTTCACCCATTTGATTATTTTCTTCTGAGTGCCTAGGAAGTTGAGGCCCATTGAAATTGCTTTTGAGCATGTCACTTTTAATCTTGTAGCAGAGTATTTGAACTCAGACATTCAAAACAGTTTACCAGACAAAATACTGCAAGCACAGGATGAGATATGCAGACTAAAATGAATAGGTTATACAGAATGTAAATCGTATTTCAGAGACCTTATGAGAATGCCATCTAATTATCATAGTCACAAGTACAATACAGGTACCCAGCATCCTCTGCATTCCATAAAACCTTAACTCACAAATGAGTTGGGTTTTGATAAAAGTCAACATATCAGATCAGCCACAAAATCCCATGTAAATTGTTTTTGGTTTGTCATGATGAGACCTAACAGCTCATGAACATTGAGGTTGATGGAATCTTTAATTTTCAGTAGAGATTTTTCTACATTAGTATGCAGCAAATCAGAAGTTAACAGAATAAATACTGAGACCCTAGAACTGAGAGATTTTCTGGGGCAAAGGGAAGGTTTGTTTGCTCTTAAATATTGCCTGCAGTTTTTCTTTTAGGCTCATTTGCTGTACATTTGGAGTTGATAGAGAATTTCTCCTGTATTTTGTTAGCTATTTTACCAGGAACCTGTGGATTTGTGTAGACTTTCTATTGCTTGATCAATTTTTTTAGGTTATTCTAGGAAGATGAGGTCAATCAGGAAATGTGGATTTTTTCATAAATACTTAAGAATGTGCTTCGGGTAAAAGAATTTCCTTTTTAAAAGGATGGATGCATGTTATTAAGCACTTCAGTAAAAAATACAGAATTGATTAAAGTTTATCTGTAATGAAAAAAGCAATGATTAATTTCCAAGGAAATTGATCTGAACTTCCAAGCTAAAAAGGCAAAGGGCAAAGATGGCTGGAACTTAGTTTGCTACAACAGCGTCTCCCAGAGCCTGTATATGCGTATGCAGTGCTGAATGACATAGGGACATTCAGATTGCTCTGTGGTTTGTCAAAAGACAGAAAAAAAAGGAAAAAAAAGCTTGTTTTGCTAATTAAGTAGGAGAGAATAATACAATGTATTCTGGCAGTTTGTGACCGGGTTGGGAGAAGAAGGTCTTGTTTGTTCTCTAGGATGGGAGCAATAGAGATAAATTGAGAATGTAAACATTTATTCTGGGTTACAGTTGTTTTCTGGAAAAATCCAAGATATTTTTATTAGTAGTGTTTACAGCAACAGTGGAATTTTGTGAGGAAGAAGTCTCAGTGCTAGCTCGCTTAATTTTTTAGGAGTGCTGGAGTGAAGGCTGCCTGTTTATATCAGTGGGAGCACGATGGGACAGTGTTCATCCTCCACAGCTACCAAAAAAAAAATTCAAAAGAATCCATCTAAGTGGAAAGTTTAATTGTAAAGACATTTTCTGGTTTTGGGGGGGACTTTGGGGTTCGGGGTTTTCTTTGTTTTAAATTGAGGCTTGGCTGCCCTGTTCTGTGTATTTGGGAGTAGTTTGAAGGTCTATTTGGAAGAAATTGGTTTAGGGTCGTTCTCTGCCCCAGCCCTGCCCGGTGGCTGGTGGCTTGTGCTGTCCGTGATGGGAGATTGCTGCTAGATTAATGTCCATGTATCTTCCCTCCCCTCTTTTCTTTCCTCCTCACCCCCTCTCCATAAACGCCCTCTCAGCTAAATGCTTTTGTGAAAGAGAAAGAATTGATGTTAAGGCTTGTGTGCTTCGCCTGTCCTTGTTACACAGTGCAGGGACTGTGCCAAGAGCTCTATGAACTTGGTACCTCTACCCTTGAACCTCCTAGTAAATGTGTAGGGGTTTCTTGTTTGGAGTCATCTCAGTTGCTGTGGGTGGCGCAAGTGTGTGTTTTCTTGTAGCTTCTAGAGGAATCTGACACAAGTTCAGAGCAGATCTCATGCTGGCTTTGAGCCGAACACTTCTGAGGAACACAAAAAGGAAAAGAAGCTGGAAGACAGACTGAGTCGTACCTTGCCTGCAAGTAATAAAATTTTTCAATCCGTGGTGCTGCTGGTTTCACACTGATAATTATTTTCTAGTATTTCCCTCATGATGGCATTTTTCTTTCTTAATATATGTACTGTTTTGCTTGTGCTTTTAGCTTGGTTATATAGAGTTTGTCTGCTGAAACTCTGCTTATAGATGAGGCTGTGTTGTAGAGACGTGTTTCAGATATTGACCCTCACCATTGACTTCTTGTCACAGGAGCAGGACATGAATGAATAAAATGCTACTGTTTTAATGTTAATACAGAAGAAGTCATCTCTGTTTACAGGATGGGTTTTGTAGTGTCAGTGTGCACAAGGAACAGCTGAACTGCTCTTTCAGGCTGCTAGCTGCAGAACTGCACAAAAATGGGAGAGAAACAGTCATGGCATCAACAAAAAACAAACCACTGTGAAACAAAACCAAAACCTTTCCAAGCCTGGAAAGATCTCTAAACACTTCTGGTGAGATCTATTTCTTCTCTGGCTGAGACTTACAGTTAAGGTTAGATTTTTTGTTGTAGAACAGGTGATCTTGTTTTGCATTGTCTATGCAGAGTGTGTTACCAGTTAAGCTGTGCTTCATCTGGACAGCTAAGTATGTCTTTTTCTTTCTTTCCATAAGCCGTGTGAACCTAAAATCTAAACTGAACATTTGATGGTAGAGAAAAAACACCGTTGTTTCTCACTTTTTTCAAGATCCAGTGCCGTGCTAGAAGGCAGAGCACACTGTGGTATGAAACCAGACATTTCACTGAAGTAAGTATTATTAATTTCAGTGAAGAATTCCGTGGGCTGTATCTGTCTATAATCTGAATGTTAGATGCCACTTAAAAATATGTGATGAATAGTGGGATAGAGACAGAGATAAATAGTGGGAAGGGGAAGGAAGATGAAACTGCAATAGTAAAACTGTAGGGGGTACTCATTTAGGATGACCTTACTTCTTGACCAGCACCAGAGAGGCAGAAAACCCTAATCATGCCGGCAGCATGCACAGCCATGCTTTCACTAGAAATAGTAAAGGAAGAAGGGGATGGGGGAGAAGTATTCTTGAGAAAGCATGATATGCAGACAGCTCTGATGTTATGTACTGCATCTGCTCTGACCCAGAGCAGAACAGCTGTTGCCCTTCGGTACAAGCTGATGCCTTCAAGGGTGCATTTTTACAGGAAAACAACATTGTGAAGGTGAGAGCGGGTGCACAGGACAGGCACTAACTTTGCAGTATGTATATGTAGGTAAAAGATATGTATCTGTGTATTTGCAATATATGTGGCTTTTTTTTTAACTTTCCTCAAATCAGAATAAGATCTCGCATTTAAATTTATGTTTTTTCTCTTTGATTTGCCTCTTTCAGATCTGACTGAGGGAAACAGCGTGTTCTGTTATTGAAACATAGGTTGTTCTGCCATGCATCTCCTATTCTAAATGCTTTAGCATTATTGTGACTTTCTGTAGTGATAAGTTAAATAAACAGACCTGTAGCAGCAATTTTGAAGATAGGAACTTAGTGTGCACACATCCGTTGTGTGTATTTGACAGTCTTCCCTCCCCAACCCCCACCTTCTCAGTAAAAACTCTTTTGTAGACATCTTTTCAGTGTAGTGAACCTGCAGTACTTGGTAAGGCTGACCATGGTTTTTTGACTGTAACCATAATATTCTGAATATAAAAGATTTTTTTATATGTTCATCTTTTTCCTCCTCTTTTTATGGTGACTCTCTTTGTCACTTCTGATGAAGTGCTTCTGTACTGAGGACTCCACAGCAAGTAAAGTTGGCGTACTGAAGTCTTAAATCTTGCTTGTGCTATTTTCTACTATTTGAAGTTTTTGAGAACTGCAAAGGACTTGGCAGTACCTGAGTGTGCACACGAATGATTTTTTTTCCCTCCTCACTGTTCTTGCTGGCAGATGGTCCTTTAGGGACTTTTGCCAGCAAGGGCAAGTCAGAATAGCCTCTAGGAGTGACTGCACTGGTAAAGATATTGGGCAGCCTTTCCTTCTTGCTGAGCTCGGCAGAGCCAGCCCCCCCCAGTGAACCTGATCTACCGTTTTCAAAGTTATTTCATATTTTTCTCTCAGTAATCGCAGTAGCTACAGAGACTGTTCTGCTTCCCGTGAGAGCTGTCAAATATATAAAATGTGAAACTGATTGTTATAAGAGTGAGCTTCTAGTATTAATGCTTCTCTGAAACAAGAGAGGTACCTTTTAAAATTAAGCTTTAACATTAAATTTCTCTTTGGAAAAAACATTCCTTCTGAAAGATAAACTCAATTAGAAGAATTTTGCAGGTTAGAATAATTTTCATGATGCCAGTAATGCTGCTTTGACGCACTACTCTCACTGCCATAATGGTTCTGTATATAACCCAGATTTAACCGAATGGTTCTGTATATAACCCAGATTTAACCAACAAATACCTATTTTTGTGTAAAAGTGGAATTTCATTTAGTGGATGAGAATTCCTCTTTTTATGTCAGATGCTGTTTGAATTTGTATTTCTCATTCTTTTTTAGTTTTTTTCCAAATCCTCCCCTGAACGCTTGCCTCTGCCTGACCTCTAGTACTGTGGATTAAATAAAAAAGCAGAACTCCAGATGGTTCACTTCATAGAATGAGGGCACCTTTATCTGAAAGTGTTTTAAGTATGAAACCAGTCATATGAATTAAAACCAGAAAAAAATTAAAAGTCTTAATCAGCAGTCCTTTAAAAATTATGTATGCAGTTTCAGACATTCGTAAGTGGTCGCGTGATTTCAAAGACTTCTAAAGAGCTCCCAAATTTCTCCCAGGCTGTCAGAGAGCTATCTAAGCTGAGTCTTGTTAAATGTCTTAGAAACCTATGTTATACTGGTACATGTCCCATACTTTCTGATCTCTTTTCTGATTACTACAGTAGCATGCCAGTTCTGCAGCTGTGCAGAAATGGGATTTGGTGTCTGGTCATCAGCGAGTGATTATAGAATATAGTAGAGGCTGGTCCCACGTGTGCCTCTCATGGACCAAAGCAGATGTCTTTTAATAATCTTGTGATAAATGTCTTCCAAACTGCAGTAATCTGAATTTTGAGACCTTCTCAGCATGCCACCAAGCTTGGAAGGAATACTTAACAGAGATTATTTGACAAAAGTTCTGGTGAAAGTACTGCTCTTACTTCCATTTTATGGGGTTGAGGTAATAACTGCAAGGTGTCAGAGTTGATGAGTGACTAAAAAAGGGTTTTTATGTGAAAGTTAAGTTTTATAGAATCACAGAACAGTTTTGGCTGGAAGAGACCTTCAAGATTATCTAGTCCAACCTTACTAAGAAGATACCAGCCACGATGATACAACAGGAAAAACCCTATCCTCAAGAACAGAAATTTCCATTGACTTTGATAATGTAGAAATTTAATTATATTGTTCAACTCTCTGCCATAAATCACAGTCAGTTTCTTGTTATTTATAATGTTTATGCACTGAGAGTCACTAGGCACAGCTGGTTCTGTAAACACACAGGAAGGAGGTGGTTTCTGCCCAGCGGAGTGCCAGTGTGAAGCAATGTGAGGGTAGGTTAGAACAGAGGGAACATGGGGTCACAGTGACTGTGCTGGTCAGCACAAGAAGCAGCTGTGGTATGAACCTGGCTGCCAAGTGTCTTTATTTGAGGGTAATCTGTGTGTTGCAGTGCCCTGAGGAATGCAGTTTGTTGTAGCTGAGCTCAGAGTTGAGGTTAGATCAAGGAGATCTTCCTGTCTCTGAAGACGTTCTTTACGTTGAAAACAGTGTTATGTTGCTCTTAATCACTGCTTTCTGTACTTACCGGTGCAGCAATAATCTCTACCAGTATAATAATGGACTGAGCAATCATACCCACGTTCATACAGTTGTGTGACTGTCTCCTTGGACATCCTGGGGCAGCTCCAGTGAATACCCTAAAAACTTAAGCTGGAGAACTTCACGGGTTACCAGAAAACTACGAAAAATGTTTTTACTGATCTCTAGTGTGCTGGTTTTCCCTTCACCCATGCAGCAAAAAAATACAGAAACACACCCGAGGGTTTTTCAGTAATCTGTGACATAAATACACAGAAAGAGGGAATCCCTGTCAGTCAGCTTGTTCGAACAAACTTAGAGGCCTTCAGGTGGATAAATGAGACCTAAACAATTTAATCTTAGTGTAAGTCGATTAGATGTGGGTCTTGTCATGTTTGATTAAAAGATATGCACCATAAATATTTGTAACTATCTTGTGTAGTTTGAATGTAGCGCAATAAATCTGTCAGGCTTGTCATGGGGGTCTGACATGCCCTGATGCTCTACCTGTCCATAAAGGGCCCTTCGGTGAGGGACAGGGCTGGGGTTGCAGACCTCCAAAGCGCTTTCCAAAGTGGCTTGGCAGCGGACATATCAAGATGCTTGAATGTCCACTACCAGACTTCAGGCAGATTCTGTCTCTCTGATGGGATCCTATGCCAGAATTTGAGTTATAATCTCTCTTCAGAGATGTTTCATGGCTTTGTTATTCCATGAATTGTGTTCAGCTGGTCTCAGTGACAGATGTCAGGTATCACTAAATAATGAAAAGTTGTGTATGAGAAAGGCCAAACTGATCTTCTACTCTCTGCATGTTCTTCAAAATAGTTTTGTGTCTTTACTGGTAGTGAGATATTAAGATGTATATAATCTGTAAGTATTGCTACGGAATTGAATAGAATTATATTGGGAATGCGTCTTGCTTTGGTTTACTTTTAATTATTTTTTCACCTATTAAATGTTAAAATAAAAAAAGGGAGAATTACAAGTAGTGCCATAAATCAGTATGTGCCCGGAACTTCAGAACAAGTCATTTTTATAAGAGGGCAAGCCCCCGTGTTTGTAATAAATCAAGTTTGCTATCTTTTGATCTTCGTGATTGAAGTGATTAGTCATTTATGCTGACACAAAGCCATGAGTGAATATGTTGCTTTGTTTCACAAATACTGAACAACCTGCATTTAAGGCGGTTTTTGACATGAAAACTGATGTAACATGCCAGGTAGGATATAGCAGGTGGAGTGGTGTTGGGAGTCAGTATTACGTGATGTGTAGCGCTCAGGAGAGGGTCTCAAATTTAGCAAGGGCTACTTCAGAGTGTGCAGGGGATTGCCTGAAAGCCACGAGAGCACAGATATGTTCTTTTGGATGCTGCAGGTGTGATTTTTATTAAGAGCTGGAAAGGGCCTTTCAGTTTGGTTCTTGATCTTTTCTGTTTATATTGATGGCAAAAGTTTCACTAATTGAAAACTGTTCACAACATGCTACAGGGTCTTTTGATCTACTTTGACTAAAACTTCGATTTAACTTAAAGAAAGCAAGTCTTTTCCTAATTTAGTTTCTGTAAAGGGTAATTATAAATCTCCAATTTCTTTAATTTCATATTAGATTACTTCCTTTATTTAGAGTTAAAATAGGAGAAACTTTCACATCAGTTACTTTGGTCACCTGCTGTGCAAGCTAATAACGCCATGCTAATCTACAAAGAAATGTCAGTTAGTTACAGTCACATTTGAATTCCAGTGTAATAGGAAGGAGTCAATTAAGACAGGGAAATTAGCTGAACTTGTGCTATTTTGTACTACTCGATTTTAAAGTCTACAGTCAAGTCAAATAGATCAAGAATGGAAGGTGTGTTTTTAAAGGTACAGGTTTGTTTACAGGAATGTTCTGTGAATTATAGTTGTAAAATATTAATAACGAGATATCACTGTAGGTGCTTTTTTCTTTTAGCTCATAATCCTGTGAGAAATAAGTAATAACATACAGGGTGAAGGTTTGAGAGGTTTGTCTTAGGATAGTTGTGACTAAGTGCAGATTAACACAAGCTCTGGCATTTTCTGGATCAAACTGAATAGGTTTATG
Organism: Apaloderma vittatum; assembly: GCF_000703405.1. Classification (NCBI taxonomy): domain Eukaryota; kingdom Metazoa; phylum Chordata; class Aves; order Trogoniformes; family Trogonidae; genus Apaloderma; species Apaloderma vittatum. The sequence goes on along the minus strand of NW_009697241.1, from coordinate 22,403 downwards.
AGGAAGCTTAAGTGTGCGTTAGAGAAAGAATTTACATATGCTAGGACAAAGAAAATAGGTATTTTTCAGAGCTTCTGCATTTCTAAATATTGTAGCCTTGTCCATGCTGCAGAACCAGGCAGGCTACAAGAAGCCCTCTAAGAGGATGAACATTGTCATTTGAAGAGAAAATAGGTACTTGTGACTGTTCACCACCTGGGTATTAATGCAGCCAATTACTGTGTCCTGCCTTTCAACCATTATTATGTTAGAACAAGAAAAGAGCCAATACTGTATTTTATATGACCTTTCTAATGCTGTATATACACTTATAGATTTGTGTTATTTGTCTCTTTGTTTCTTATTTGTGGCTCACGGCATTTATTTATTGCAAGGCTTCAAGCTGCGGTAAGCAAGGTCATAGATTAAGAATTGATTTCCACAGTTGCTGTGGCATACAAACTAAATTTCTCTTGGTTGGTTATAAAAACTACAGCTGGGCATAAATTCAGGTTTTTGACATTGTCTTGAAAATTAACACTAAAGTAAATGAGAAAATACTCTAAGTCTGTATTGCATGCTTAATTTAGGCCTTCAGCTAAAACCTAAGGAAAACAAATTGTTTTTACGCTGCAAGCCTCTAAGCAAAACCATGCTAGTACTATTTATTTTTATTTCACTTGTTCTTTTTTTCCTTATACTTTATGCCTCTCTTTTTTTTAAAATCGGATTTTCTGTACAGATTTTGGGAAATCATGTTTCGGTCAATATGTTGATTAGTTCATGGTCTGCTACATGCTCCTAGAGTCATTTCTAATTACAGTAAGAATGGAGTTTAAAAATGGAATACAATTTCTCTCCTTTGGAAATCAACAGTACTGCCAGAAATAGAAGACTCTTGCTATTTTGTTGGCTTTGTCTCTAATGTGAAACACAGCATCTTGTTACACAGAAGGAATATTTAGACTGTAAACTGAAAATTCTCTAAAATCAAGGAGTTGTGTTTTGAGGGTGTTTTTAAGGTGTTCTTTGTGGGTTGTGGGGTTGTTGTTTTGGTGTTTGGTTTTTTTTTTTCTTTTAAGGTGAGCTTTGTGTTGGTAATGCTAATAGAGCTATGATGTGCACAGCAATCAGTTTGTGTGAATGTCAGACACATGTAACTCTGATGAATCTTTGCTGCAGTACACAGATTGCTAGAAACTATAATAAATTTTAAGTTACAGAAATTGTCTTCTTAGACACATCTTAAAGAAAATATTTCTGCTACAATACCCTGCCTCAGACCTTCATTTTTTGAATTAGTATACCTAGAGCAGAAACTGTAATATGTAGTGTATGTTCTCAGATCATAATCGACCACGTGTCTTTGCAGACATTAGCTTGGCCTCTGCTCTTCTTGCACACATCAGAGTTGCTGTTTTTGTCATTAGCAGAGGAACCAAATTCCAAAATTATTTTTCTAGGATAAGAGAGAGCACTGTGTTTCTTGATGGAGTTCTTAGTTTGCAGTGGAACAGTTCACACTGTACCTTATAGCACTGGCCCTCAAGGCAGAGGCTGTGGTGTCCAATGTTTTGTGGCACTCTGTTACACTAAAGTAGACACTGAATTGCCAGCCCTGTTGCGTACTAGTGCATGAAATAACTTTCTTCACAGTGGTCACAATATGTGTGTAAAGAAAAGCAATTGGAAAGCAAAGTGATGTCTGTGGTGAGAGCTGTAGAACAGTTTAGCAGGTAAAACAGATAAGGAGTTATTTGAAAGTATTGTTAAGAAAAAAAAAATGTGTGTGCACATAAAGTACCTCAGGCTTAGAGATAATTTCCAATTCAGATGAATGTTTTGGAGGAATGAAGTTGTGAAATTTATTTGCTGGGACTGATTCTTCTTCCCTCCCTGAACTGTATTTTCCAGGATCTGAATGCACGGATCTCTCTTCTTGGCTGTTCCCAGCAAGCCATTTTGTTAACACTTGATCTTATTTGCAAAATCTTGAGTTGGAGCATATTTCGAGGCATTGAAAACTGAGGATTTTATCAGTGTTTGGAATGCCCAAGTTCATAATCAACTTTCTTTTGACTTCCTTGAGATTTTCATATGGAGATATCTGAAAAAAAAAAGCCATTTTGTGGTGAAATGAGGTGAATCTATTCAACTCACCCTTTCTCTGAATAACAAAACAGTCTCACTGAAAGCCTTGTTAAGAAGGGTTTCTGATTATCAAGTCTGATAGTCTGGAAGACTTCATGTTAGTATATTACTGCAGGACTAACTCAAGCATGGTTATGCCTGACTGAATACAAGATTTCTGCCTATTTCCAAAATGTAGATTTCTTGTTTGAAAAGCACTTAAATATGTATGAAGATTCTTGGACTGTTTCATTAACTTTGAATAAATTCCTATGACAAATGAGGGAAATGAAGAGAAAGCAAAAGTGACTAGTTGAGCAGGATTCCTTGTGTCAAGTTGGCTTCCTGCAGAGGCACAGGACTAGTACAGATAGATCACTGATAATTTACTGTAGATCCACCTGATGGTAACCTTTGAGGAACAGAACCTTTTCAGAAGTAGATCTGGCACTGGCCTTTGCTGTATTGTTGTCATATTACAGATTTTCAGGGTTTTTTTTCTTTCTCCCCTCCTTGCCCCAAATCAGTGCAACTAGATTGAAGAATTACCGATCGATTTTATTCTGGTCCTGTGATGAGGTCAGTAGCAGAACACAGCAGTGCTTCAGATCTGGTATTCTTCGACTTTTGGATCCTACTTGTCATCAGATATTTTCCTGAGAGCTGCAAATCAGTTTCAGCAGTCACCTAATTCTCATGCCCAATATGTTCTCCACATGGAACTGTTCTGCAGTGACACCCAGTGCAAAACATGAAAAATGGTGTTTCCAACAAACAGAACAGAAAAATCTGGTGAGTAGGAAGAGGGAGGCAGTCTCGTCGTTTGTGCCTTCTGCAGTGTTCTCCGAAGACAGAAAAGAATGGAGGGAGGTAAAAGGAGGTGAATGATCTCTTGTAAGAAGTACCTGAAAAAACCCCAAGATTTGTGGACAGGAGTTGGCAGCGTACATCTGGAGAAGGTCTGTCTAGCTGCAGCCTAGAAGTTTGGCCTCGTGTAGGAATCTGTTGTGAAAAATGCTGTTTGAAAATGCGTGCTCTTGACATGTCCTTAAGACTGATGGTGTCTTTGAGTTAGCAGAGAAGTCTGCTGCTGTGGAGACTTCTGTCTTCCCGTTGCGTTTTAATTCTGGCATGTTTGTTATCTCAGCACTTAATGCAAAATCTAGCAAACTATAATATATCTGACTTTGGTGATTAAACTTGTAAAGTCCCCTGAAGATTTAAAATATGTAAATATAAATATTCTTATCATATTTTTATTTCTGTGACACAATTTGTGTTTTTTCAAATGTTGTTTTCATAATGTATTCCAGTGGTAGTATTCTGTTGCTTTAGTAGGGATTAATTCCACAAAATCCAATATCTGCAGCCAGAGGGATAACCAGATCGTATCAGAAAGGTCAGGGGATCGCAGTCATTTACATTTGATTGGACTTTCTTGGACTCAGGCAGGTCAAAAAGATCAGAGATCAGCACTGTAGTTGTGGCTGGGGATTCTTCTAGTTTGTGGGATTGTACAGCAAGTGCGGGGATGGCATCCACAGCTTCCGTGCACTCCCTGCACAGGGCTTGGGGTCAGGCACTGCTCTGAACAAGGCAACTAATAACAGGAATTCATCTATTGCTCTCCCGTCTGTGCGTCTCCTTGGGAATATGACTCCTTGACATGTAATGAAACAGCAGTGAGGCTTCCTTAACCGCTCTCAGGGAAAAAATAGTAAACCCGTGCAAGTAGTGCTGAGCTGTGCATTCCTGGCTTCATCTTCCTGCCACGCGCTGCATCTCTCTGACGTGGCTGGTTCTGCATTCTGCTCTCGGGCAGAAGTTGTGAAGAACTAATCTTGCTAAGACTCCTCCCAAGCCTCCTTCCATGCACTGTTCCCTCAACACCAGAAACAACTCCCCCAATAACTGATGAAGACATCAGATTACAAGATTTAAGCAAACATGTTCATTGCTTTTTTTCCCTCCTGGTAGTATTTTCATCAAGGACCACATGCCAGCACCAGATGACGGTTTGGCCCCACGTGGCTTTACTCTCAGGTGTGATTGTGGAAAATGGGACCTACTGTATGATGTTAGCAGGGGAAAGGATTTGGATGTGCAAGAAGCAAGGACTACCAAAAAAATTGAAACTATTGACCAAAGGAGTCCTGGTACTGTAGATTTCTGTAATTTCTATAATATAATTTAAAAACTATCAAACTCATGAGCACTTCCTGTCTGGTTTGAAACAACTTTCTTCATACCTTATTTCTCACTGCTCAATTTTTCCTTTGTGATGAGGCTAACTTGAAATGTTTTAGCTTTTTCTCTCTCTAGTGGTAGGGGTAAACTCAGAGCCAACACAGGCAAGCGTTAAGCAGTTTTGCATTGAGCATTCCACCTCTGTGGCTGTGATTACATTTGAGCAGCTTTAGATTTCAGTACTGTTGCGTTATTTTGCTTCCTGCTTTTGATGAAAATGTTTCCGGAGCCAGGGAACAGGACAGTAGGATCTGTATCCACCAACACCCCCTTCCCTTCAAAAAGGTTCAACTGTGAACGAAATGCTATTAAAAGCAACACTAGTATGGATGCCATTTGGGAAGAGACAGCAAGAATGTAATAATGAACAATTAATTTTTTCAGAAACAATAAATGTAAAATAATAAATGATTTTAAAACAAGTTTTCTTCTGTATCTTTTAATGTCAGCTTTCAATGCGAATAATAATAGCAATTTTGTAACTACCAGTAAAGATTGTAGGTATTTATAATGCACACAGGTTATTTTTTCACAGACATGTAGGAACAAGGCCCAAATAAAAATGCGATGTTTCGTTTTTAGATATTGACCAATATACTTTGGTCAGCAGTTACTTTATACAAGCACAGTTTCTGTATTACTGTGTGAGAAGGCTGTAGCATTCATCATAAAGGCCAGGACTGACAATGAGAAGATCTGAGCAGAAGATGACCTTTCCAAAAGGAAACTTGCAAGAAAAGTTCATTCATTTGAAAGGCTGTGATTGACTTTCTCAAATTATAGTGATTTGCTCATCTGTGCCATTTGTCCAGTACAAATAGTACTAAATCCTGTGACATCTACAGCAGAGCTTTTTTGATCATGAGAATCCAGTATTCATTGTTCGATGGCATTTGCTTTTATAAACAAAAACTATGATTGTTAATGTTCTTGTTGAGAATCCTGAATCAGCATTTGAAACATACATATTTCAGGTGTGAATATGCAGCCAGAGCTCGATACTATAACCACTGTGTTATATTGGTAAGTATTCTCATATTTTTAAAATAAAATGTGTGGATTTTTTTTACCAAACTAGAAGTTTTGCAAAGGATGCTTCATCACTAAAAATCAACATTATCGTGGATCCTTTCTCAGTCTTCAGTCTTTTGCAAATTGCAGAAGAATACCTTCTGAAAAACATGAATGCTGATTTAGAAGAACACCGTGAATCACTGATGCGAGTTTAAGAAGAGGCATCAGCGGTGTAAGATTGCCATACTACAATTTTCACTCCATGGAAAGTCTGCTCAGTGTTTCGCAGTGCCACACATGCTTTGTCATGTGACATACACCTACACTGGCTCAACCAGCAGAAGATCGACAAAAACATGCAGATGCCGAGAGAGATGCTTGAGGAAGTTGAAGAAGTAGAGGTCATCTGGTGTGAAGCTTCTAGGTATGCCCTTCTTTTTATCAACAAAATGACATAGCACTTGAGCTATTGATTTTTGTTTACTTAATGTCTGAATACAGACTTGTTTATATTATATATTGCTTTCTTGTTGATAGGAAGTTGAAGAAGGGAGTTGAATAAAACATCCAGGGCAGTTCATGTTAATGCTGAACTTTTTTTCCTTTTTCCACCCTCTTAGTTAAATGCAGTGTCTTGGAACAATTTGAATGCAGTCCTAATGATGTGGAAAAGCAAAAGAGAAGGCCACAGATTGCAAATAAAAGTTAACTGTTATTTGCTCATTTGAAGCTAGCAAGGAGACAGCCAATACATTGCTCCATGACTATCTCTAAGTTACTAGTGGTACCTGAACTGTGTCTTATATATTACATCATTCCTGTATTTTATCATCATTCTCTTATCATGTTTTATGTTATTGGCCAGCAAGTTAATTTGTAGCACGGAGGCCCTGTGCTACTTTCAAGTGGCTTTTGGTTTCTGTTTTCCTTTGTTTTAAGAAAAATCAGATTGCAAATCTTACATGGGGCAATGAGGGGTGGAACTCATCTGTGCTTTGCTGTCTGGATCATGAGCATTGATACAGGACAGTTCTCCGCTTAATGCAAAACTACTCCAGTAACTCCATGCTGTTGTGATTGCTTTTTCTCTCTCTTTTGGTTTTTTTTTTTTTTTTTTTTTTTTACCTCTCAAAGGCGCTGATGTGCAGATGTTTCCTGACTCATTAGTACGTTTTTAATTCATTGAGAGTCATTTATCTTTTATTCAAAAAGGATGTTGTAAAAACTAGCTACAGGGGAGCAAAGTAACAGAAAAACAGTTAGCTATTCATGCTCAGTTTAAGGAAAAGAGGTTTTGCTCCCTTATTGTATTTTTTTTTAAATAAACCAAGAGATGGGTTTGTTCTTTTGTTCACATCCATCTTTACACTTTTCTTTGTTTTACTCATCTGCAAATCAAGTGCGTTGCTAAACTGAGATGCTCTCTCTACCTAAACTTAAAGCGACCCTAAGAGTAGCCTTAAGAAAGTGAACTCATGATCTCTGTGCTTTCAGTCTGTATCGTTGTTTGTAACTTGAAAGTAATTTGGTTTCCCGGTACCCACAGTGTGCCAGAGAAGAGATAATCTTGTAGATGAGTAGTATATTGCTCTGTATTGCCCATTCCTAGTCCTGTCAGGTCATATGAATAAGCATGGGCCTGTGCTGAGGCTTTTTCCCTCAGTGTAGTACTGAAATTTGGGCTGATGAAACCTCTCTATATGGAGTGTACGATTTGCACTATGAATGACAGTTGAATTTACAAGTAAAAAGGAGCTCAGATACCCACTGAAAAACCTGCTGATATAAGGAGCTGACAACTGACAGAGTCTTGAAAAGTTGGGGGCTTAAGGGAGAAATTAAATGACCTCTCAGTTGTATAGCAGAAGTGGATCAATGCCTTTGGTTTTATGTTTTTTTGTTTGAAAGATATCACCTGCTGGCTGCAGAGTGGGTGGATTCAGCTTCCTTCTGGAGCCTGAGCAAAGATCTTGAGGAAGATCTTGCTTTCTGCTGCATCCTAAAGACAACATGGAAGGGGAGAGCATCTATGAGGTTGATTCTGGAGATGGACTTGGAGGTAAGCATGCCTATCCCTTATTTTTGTTCTCATCCCAGGAAGCTGGTTACAGAAAGCCCTTATGGACCAAGGACCTCGAAAGCCACAAAAAGCAAATGTTAAAAAGATGTCTACAGTTCATTGATTGTGTTCTGTCACTTTACAAGCAGTAAATAAAGAAATTTTGAAAATGACCGTGTCCTACAGGAAGTAGCACACCTAGATGCTGTGTGTTCTCAATGTTGTTATTTAGAGTGAGATGTTCCAAAGATGATGCAAATCCAAAATACTTCCAATAAAAGTAAAGGCTTGTAGCCTTTTCTCTCTTTGTTTCTTCTTTTTCTTTCTTTTGCATGCTGAGTAACTGTATTGCACACAATACAAATTTTGGTTGTATTTTTTAACTGGACTGCAGAAACCAGCATGGAATGGTACTGACTCTGTCTTCTGTACTAGCGACCCACGTGTAGACAGAGACTTTTCACTGACCTAAAATAAAGAGTTCTTGTTCTTACTTAGCTACTAATTCTATGGATGTCCTTTGTCAAATTAGCTATGATTATTGCTGTGATTTATAATTTTCATAATGAGGTGAACAGCTTCACAGAGAAGATAATATTGCATACTTTACGGTGCTGCTGTTCTTTGTATATAATGCAGGGGACCTTTGACAGAGTTTTTGGAGAGATCTGTCTGTTTAAAATTCCTGGTTTAACACAGCTTCTTCTGAAGTTAATTAATCAAACATCTCTGTCTAGTTTGTATAGAATAGAATCAAAATTGTTTAGATTGGAAAAGACCCTTAAGATCATTGAGTCCAACCATTAACTGATCAAGGCCTGGTCCACCACTTAACAGAGTCCCTAAGCACCTCATCTACATGTCTTCTAAATACTTCCAGAGATTGTGACTCAACCTGTTCCAGTGTGTAACAACCGATTGCAGTGAAGAAATTTCTCCTAATACCTAATCTAAACCTCCCCTGGTGCAACTTGAGTCTATTTCCTCTGATCCTGTCACTTGTCACTTGGGAGAAGAGACCAACACCCACCTCTTTACAACCTCCTTTCAGGTCGTTGTAGAGAGCAATAAGGTCTCCCCTGAGCCTCATCTTCTCCATACTAAACAATCCCAGTTCCCTCAGCCATTCGACATACGACTTGTTCTCCATACTCTTCCCTGCCCTTCTCTGGACTCGCTCAAGCACCTCAGTGTCTGTCTTGTACTGTGATACCCAGAACTGCACACAGAACTCAAGGTGAGGCCTCACCAGTGCCCAGTACAGGGGCACAATCACTTTCTTAGTCCTGCTGGCCACGCTGTTGCTGATGCACTGTTCCTGTGCCAACTGGGCACACTGGTGACTCCTGTTCAGCCGGCTGCTCACTAGCACCCCCAGATCCTTTTCTGCTGGTCAACTTTTCAGCCACTCTTCCCCAAGCCTCTAATGTTGACTGGGGTTGCTGTGACTGAAGTGCAGAACCCGGCACTTGACCTAGTTAAATAGTTGTAGAGAGTGGTAAGGTCTCCCCTCAGCCTGCTTTTCTCCAGGCTAAACAACACCAGTTCCCTCAGTACCTTTCCTCCTAAGACTTGTTCTTAAGCATCTCAGTGATTTTCTTGTAGTGAGGGGCCCAAAACTGAACACAGTATTCGAGGTGCAGCCTCACCACCTGTTGAGTACAGGGGAGCAATCAATTCCCTAGCAGCTGACCGCACTATTTCTAATACAAAACACCTTGCAGTTCCTAGGTCAATTCACTTCTGGACTTGGAAGCCTAAATGTTATGGGAAAAAATGAGGATCTACATTAGAACATTGTAATAAACTAAGACTTGATGTACTGCACATCTGTTTGATGGTTTCGATGTTTTCCTGTGACTGAATTGTAACCAGGCAGATGTTTTTCATCTGAGTGAACTGTGCCTGTGCTAAGATGCCCCATTTTTTGCTTAATAATTTTCCTGTGCCCTCACTGTAGCAGCAGTACTATATACTAGGAGGAACAGTTTCTACTGTCTTCCCACTGAGGTTCCTCATTACTGTGTTGCTTCCAGATACTCATCTGTTGGGTAGCATGCAGATACGTATCCTTAAACAGTTTACTTTTTTTTTTTAAGCAAGGCAAAATCAGGTAGTTCAAATTACTTTTAAAATTCCTAAAAATACCATGTATGAAATAATTACTTTGTCATGGTAAATTTTTTGACAAGAACAATATAAATGTTTATGCTCGATTAATGCTTTTGGGTGGGTAAAAGAAGGGTAATACAGTAGCAGCATTATCTTTGACATTCTGAACATTTGTGTTGCCCTCTTTCAGAGTTTTGGAAACACCTGGAATTATCATTATGATTGTTACTGATTAGGTTGATTTTTCATTTTGTATCCTATCTCAGGCACTCGATTTAGCCTTACCATTTTGTCCTTCTGTCACTGAATCTCTGCTGTGATACTGGATCTTTGTTGTTTCTTTTATGCCACTTCGAGCATGGAAAAATTCTTTCAGCACTGAGGTCATAGTTAGTTTTGTATCCCAGCCCTCCTTAAGTCTGACCTTTGTTAGAGTAAGTTACTGTTCTTTATCTACATTTTTCTATTTATATAGGCACGTGTGTGTGTTTAAGTATGCTGAATGGGGAGCCATATTTCTGGCTTGCCCTACTCTCTTTCTATATGTTGGGTTCTGATTTAAGTTTGTAAGCTTCTTCAGAGCACATTTGCTGTTTTTGGGAAACAGAATAGATTGTCGTTGACATAAACCGAATAGATTTACAGGTACGGGAACAACATCTGAGCTTGTATGTGATAGGGCTGTACATACCGGAGAATGTTGATATCTCCAATATGCAGATATGTATGGTGCGTTTTTGGACAAAGTGTGCTTGCATAAGGAATATTAACCAGAGTACCATTTCACGTTTTTCAGAAACCGGGTGCTGTTCTTTCTCTCTCAATTGCTGCACAACAGCTCAAGTAAAAGAAATTTCTTGTTTCATTTATAAACAAACCAAAGGTACACCAAAACAAACTCGCCAAAAATTCACATTCTGAAAATACAAGGAATGGGCAAGATCTAGCACTCTGTTACGATCAGCCCATCGACATTCCTACCTGATGAGTAAGGCAAATGATGGAAACTTCGGTGTTTTAAAATCAAGGGCAACTAAAACTTTCAATGTAGCTTTGCTAAGTTTCTTGCGTTCTCTTTGTCCTGCTTTTTGTATTTCTGCCTGAGATAACAAAATGACAGGTATATGCTGTTTATAGAACCAAGCTAGTGAATTTGACACTATTTTATAGGATGTGAACTAAATTAAAACATGACTTTAAAATAAAGGAAATACATTTTGGAAGATAAAGGACATGCATAGTTTCTGACATAGTGTGATGGAGAGACTTCACTGCAAGGTTCTAGCTAGAGATCTATCTGAACTTCACTCACAGGTCCAATACACAGACTTCACTGTAAGGATCAAACTATTGGTTTCTTAGAACTTTGCTTACAGGCCCAATATGTCACTGTTGCAGATTTTAGGGGTACAATGGAAGAATGCACTAGTAGGTATGAGAAAAAAACCAACAACGCAACAATACACAGGATACACTATTATGGAACAGAGTGATTCCCAGAAAATGTTTGTTATGTGGGGTTTGGTTCTATTCAGGTTTCGGTCCTTTGTCTGCTGCTTGATTCTAAGGTAACTCAGGGCTGGGTCATTTTTCACAACCCCCCTTGGGTCATAACGGTTAAGGGTCTGTTAAGGCAAGACCGAGCTGAGCTGAATTAACACCTCTCTGCATCTCTCGTTTATTCACTGAAACATGTTCTGTGGGTATCCGCACACATACTTCTCAGTAGTGTATAACAAAGTCTGTATACACCCTGTGTATTAAAAATACAACTTACCTTGAGATATGTACGTATCAAGCACAAATGTATGATTATAATGAGGCTGATTTGATGTCTGAATTATGGTATGTCAGAGATCTGTGACAAAGCAGAAATGTACCCATTTTTAGCAACATGAGTAGAACTTGTCACACAACTTATCAGTTTGATGAAATCACCTCCAAAAAAGCTATATTTTGTAAACTCAAGGTCTGTGGTCTCTGATGGAAGAGTTTCATGGGACCCTATAGTCCCTGTATGATTTTGATGGTTACAGAATCATGGGATGTCAGAGGTGGAAGGGACCTCAAGAGATCATCTAATCCAACCCCCCTGCCAAAGCAGGGTGAAAAGAACTTAAGAATTTTATGACCATTTCTTATCAGATCCAAAAAAAAAATAAATATATTAACTAAATACTACCCCATAGTTCTTTATTTCTTTAACAGACAATCAGGCCACTGTTTTCAGGAACTCAAAGTAAGACTCTTCCCTTCATTTTAATTTTTAAAAAGTGTTTGGATTTTCATAGGTATGGGTGGTTTCATAGAATCATAGAATGGCATAGGCTAGAAGGGACCTCAGAGATCATCTAGCACTCCTCAGTGCAACTGTAAGCTCAGGAATGATGCTTATAGAGATCAAGTAAATTCATGTGATGCTGAGGAATTACATACTTAACTCAGACTTCTTTGGTTTAAAAATTAGCCCCCTTTTAATATTTTAAAAGCAGTTTAGGTGGCTGAGCGGCAGGCTTTATTTCTGGTCTTCTTGACTCAATGTTACTTCGTGGCAGATTTTGCATGCCTGTTAAATGATACAGAAGGAAGAACAGACCTGACTTTTCTCCTGACCTATAAAGGCAAACGCAGTGAGAGTCCTTATTATGCAGTCAAACAGCGTCTCCAGAGGACAAGCTACCCCAAATATGATGAAGAGACAGGACCATAATTCTTTACTGTGCAGTGCACTGAAGACCTATTATAGCTGACCTAGAACAGATGGGCACATCTACTTCAAAGCAGACTTGATAGCTTCAGTTTTCTAGGAGAGATTTATGCTTTCCTCAAACTCAAAAACTCTGTGAGGGGGTGACCTGGCTGACTGCCAGGTGCCCACCAAGCTGCTCTTTCATTCCCCCTCCTCAGCAGGACAGGGGAAAAAAAAAAGATGAAAGAAAAAGGAGAGGGACATCACTCATCAATTACTGTCACATGCAAAATGGATTTGACTTGAGAAAGATTAATTTATTGCTTATTAACAATGGACTAGGTTAGTGACACCCCCCCTCCAAACTAAAACCACCTCCTCCTCACCCCCTTTCTTTGCAGACTCAACTTCCCTCCTTCCTTCCTTCCTAACTTTCCTGCCACCCCTGAGCAGCATAGCGGGATGGGAAGTAAGGGTTACAGTCAGTCCGTAACAGTTTATTTCTGCTGCTGCTTCTCCTCATGTTTTTCCTCTGCTTCAGCATGGCGTCCCACTCAAGGGATGAAGTCCTTCATGAGCTTCTCCAGTGTGGGTCCTTGTCATGGGCTTCAGTTCTTCAAGAACTGCTCTAGTATGGACCCTTCGCACAATGCGCTGCGCTAGGGTGGGTACTGCTCCAGTGTGGGTCCCCCACAGGCCACGGGTTTTGCCAGAAAACCTGCTTATGTGTGAGTTTATCTCCATGGGCCACACGACCTGCCAGGATCCTGCTCCAGTGTGGTGTCTCCATGGGTTGCAGTTTCCTTCAGGGCGTCACTGCCTGCTCTGATGTGGGGTCATCCATGGGCTGCTGAGTGGGTGTCTGCTCCGCTGTGGTCCTGCATAGGCTCTAGGAGGACAACCTGCATCATCGCTGTCTATTCCATGGACTACAAGGGAATTTCTGCTCTGGTGCCTGCAGCATCTCATCCCTCTCCTTCGGTGACCTTGATGTCTGCAGGGTTTTCTCTCACATTTTCTCATTCCTCTCACAGCCTCTGTTATGGAGGTCTTTTACCCATTCTTAATACTTTATCCCAGGGGTGCCACCAGCATCACTCATGGGCTCAGCTTTGGCCAGCAGTGGGGTCTTGGAGCTGGCTGACACTGGCTCTCTCGAACATGGGGGCAGCTCCTGGTCTCTTCTCAAGAGGCCACCACCCCTGCAGCCCCTCTCCTTCTCAACCTTGCTGCTTCAAATGTATTCCTTAGAGCTCCGATGCAGTTCTTAGAGGTTATTATCACAAGGTGATTATTATCAGTATCTTGGCTACCTTGATGTGTTCCTAAAAGTAGTCTCTAACTTGGACAACATAGAGTTAAGTATATTTGGAGATGTTTCTTCAGAAAATTTTAATCCTTTTAATTATGGAGTGATATGATTATTAATTAAACCTGAAGATCAAGCTCTAGTATTGTTCCACTTCTGTGACTTGATTTTTCAAAATTTATTCCTGTTTGTTTTGGCAAAGAGTCTGCACTGTCTAGATGTATATGCAGAATCAGTACCTTATCGCACGTTTTTCCTTGCTCCCTGGACTGTATTTTAATAAGAACCTGAAGATTTGCTGCTGCCCAAAGGATATTACAGGGAAGTGATTGGGGAGGGGTTAAACAACTTTTGTGGCTCTGTTGCATTGTTGATATCGTGCCAGATCTTCTTTTGGCCTGATGTTTTCACTTGTAGCCCTTGTTCAAGTAAAAAATCCTTCCTGAATGTTAGCAAGGCTGTGAGCCAGTTGCTATGGTATTCAGCTGGTTTTTTAACCAATGAGCTTGCTTTTGTGATGATTCAGCCCAGAATAAGAAATCGGTCACACAGGCTAGAGCTGTAATCAAAAGAGCAGCTATTGTTGGCCTGAAAATCTATAGAGGTTGGGAGAACAGCAGGATTTGAATTTCAGGAAAGTATTTGCTACAATGTATGTTTATGGTATATATTCTAATGTGCAACTAAATGCTAGTAATGGTAGTAAAGGCACTAGACCTTTTTCAGGGTGATGATAAAAATTGAGTCATGGACCAATTTCTCTATGTTGTTTTAGCACTCCAAAGTATTTTTATTTTGTGGTTTTTTATTGTGTTACTGAATGATACTATGTTTCTGATAGGATATTATTTACTGGTGGAATTTTACCAGACTTTACCACTTCTCTTCTCAGTTTTAGTGTTGCTGTTTGGCTAATTGGAAAATTCTGGAAGACTACTGCATAATGTAAAAGGATTTTAAAGTCATGATGGTGCTGGTATGTAGCTGTAGTGATCCAAAGATAAAAGAAAGGCAAGGCAAGGCAGTTAGAGAGAGGTATATGCTGCTGATACATCAACTACCCAGAAAGGCAGGATGGACTTTTGCAGGTCTTCTGCAGGTTTTCAGTTCTATTTGCTTGACACACTGTCTGCAACTGCATCAGCAGGACAAATAGAAGATACTGCTTCTTTTATACAAAATAAATTCTTTCCGAAGTCATGGCTATAGTACAGCTGTAACTTTTAAAATTAAATTTAGCACCTGCTAACAGTAAGTATGTAAAGCCACATATCTGAATACAGAAATAACTAGCCAGTTAGCTCAGTGGTTTGAGCGCGGTGCTGGCAACAAGGACCAACACCGAGGTCACGGGTTCGATTCCTGCTTGGTCCCCGTGTGTTGCCAGGTCTAGTTGAGAGGTGGTGTACAGGGAGGTTGGACTAGATGATCTGTAAGGTCCCTTCCAGCCTAGGCCATTCTATGATTCTATGAAAGTAAAGGTTTCCTCTTGCAGTGTTTTGTCTGTGTACTCTGCCCAGTGCAGTGGCTCAGTCCTTTTCCAGTGGATAGCAGAATCTCCTGAAGAAGCATTTGCTCATTGCTCCCGGAAATGTCATGAGAGCGTTCATTTTATTTCCCAGAGCCTCATGTGTTATCCCTTCTCTATGCACTTAATATTGCCCCACTGTAGACTAAAATGCCAGCAGTGAATAATGGTATTTCTGCTCTCACAGAGTATAAACAAAACCAGCTCCTAGTTATCAAGGGATTGACTAGGAATGGTAACTAAATGATGAAGTTGAATCCTGGAGATGCTTTAAACGATGCTGGTAGAGACTGTGAAATTTTCCACCTATGTAAAGCTCCATTTCATTGTTTGAATTCCTCACTGTCACTGGGCATCCAGATAGACCTCAGTATGCTGTGTACATGTCACCAGAGGAGTAAAGCAGTCACCTGTGATGTTCAGGAAATAGGTGTTTCTGGATACGTGGGGCATGATTTCACAGGAGATTAAGAGGAAGATGTGCCTTAGCTCATCAAACAGAATGAAAAATCCACCTTCCAGCATGGAACCAGAAAAAAAATAAATAAAAATCTGAGCAAAAAAGATGCGTCACCACAAAATGCAAGGAAGAGTAAAACTCTTCCTTGGTTATCGTAAGTCTTATTTTATTGCACTGGGATTTTTGCATCCTGGTAAGTGGAATGTGGAGTGCTTCTCATTGACAGTTTAGCTAAATAGGCTAAAGTATTTTTAGGTCAGTTATTAATTTTTATTTATGTCAAATCTATGCTTTAAAAACCTAATCATGGGACAATCTCCCATGTTTTTCAGTAAAATGAAAGCCCTAGAAAAATCTGAGTGGATACAGAGATTTTTGTAGAGTTTATGGGTTTGGATAGCCAAATTTAATGTAGGTAGTCTTTCACATTTGATAGTTGCCACTGGATATCTGTGTACAGAAAAAACATACATCCAGGAGATGCAGTTTTTAAGCATGTCCTCTTTTTACAAATGTGATTTTAATGCCACAGTGCACTGATCTTTTATCTTCCTGTGATTTCAGATGAGTGTTTTATTGTTAGTGTTCTTTAACTTATTTAAAAAAAATGTACTAATTTACAAGATATGTACAAATGGCCAGCAGTCATTATGGCATTGTAATCACTAGAGTATAGCAGATAGTTCTGCGCTATAAATGTAGGATTTTTAATATTGATTATTTTCTTCATCTAGATATAAATTTGTAAACATGGGAGAGAGAGCAAAGAATGAGTTCTTGAACATAGCTTTTTGATGGCTTGGCTTCAAAATATATAGAAAGTACTTACGAAAAATAATGCTAATTTTCAACCATTGTGGATATTAAAAATACTGTGGAAATCATCCTGAAGTTGATTATGAAAGCAAAATGCTGCTAAGCAAATTGCCAGTATTTAAGTGGCAACTAGTGTCTTTGGTCCAGGTTTTCACTCAATGATGGGAATATAAGTGAGTTTATTGAGAGAGGTTGGTTTGAAATGTCGAACTGGAAAACCTCAACAAACGGCTCCTAGTGAAATGACAGAAATACAACCTGTCAGAATCCTTGTATAGTTGTCTGCTGCAAATAAATGCTTGGATGGTCTTCCAGTGATGGCATAAATGATCTGTAAATAAATAAATTTATTCTTATTCAAGCACCACAGTCATTGGTCATATTCTTTTAAAAGTGTTGAGCACTTAAAATTCTTAAGCCAGTGAGTGGGTGAGATTATTCAAGATTTTGAGGGTACCGGTTCAGATTTTCACTAGGGACCAGTACAGATTAGGGTTTGCCCTGCTGGAAAGCAGCCCCCTGGAGAAAGACCTTGGAGTCCTAGTGGACAGTAAGTTGTCCATGGGACAGCAATGGGCCCTTGTGGCCAAGAGGGCCAATGGTGTCCCGGGTGCATTAAGAAAAGTGTGTCCAGCAGGTCTAGGGAGGTTCTCCTGCCCCTCTACTCTGCCCTGGTGAGACCACACCTGCAATACTGTGTCCAGTTTTGGGCTCCCCAATTCAATAGAGACGGGGATCTAGTGGAGAGAGTCCAACGGAGAGCTACGAGGATGATAAAGGGACTTGAACATCTCTCCTGTGAAGAGAGACTGAGAGAACTGGGGCTGTTTAGCCTTGAAAGGAGACGGCTGAGAGGAGACCTTATCAATGTATATAAATAGCTGAGGGGTGGGTGTCAAGAGGAAAGGGACAATCTCTTTTCAGTGATACCCAACAATAGAACAAGGAATAATGGGTTTAAGTCAGAACATAGGAAGTTCCACCTCAACATGAGGAGAAACTTCTTTACTGTGAGGGTGACAGAGCCCTGGCACAGGCTGCCCAGGGAGGTTGTGGAGTCTCCTTCTCTGGAGAATTTCAAAACCTGCTTGGGTGCATTCCGGCATGGCCTGCCCTAGGAGATCCTCTAGAGGTCCCTTGTAACCCCTAAAATTCTGTGATTCTGTGATAGTTCTTCACTGCTTACAATGAATCTTTGTGAGTGGTGATAGACACTAGTGCCCTCCTGGGCTAAGTATCATAGCTCCACTGCTTTTGGAAATTATAATAGGATTATGATGGTCTGCACATCCAAAGGACTTGCCCCATTTCCACCAGAGGAATACTGTGGGCTTGATTCAGATTCACCATTTATTAAAAGTACTGCTTTTCTTTCTACTTACATTTGCACTATTAAAACTCTCTCATGAGCATAATGCATGCAGAGGCACACCTGAGTAACTAACTTGAATGGATTGCTGCTGTCTGGACTAGATTCACATAATGACAAATGCCTTCATAAAAAGGACTGCTTTGATACAGCACTTGATCCTTAGGAATTTTAAAGCTCTGTAAATTTAAATATAAGCATGTGTAAATAAGCACTGAATTCATCCTGGCACATATAATAGATTTTTTTTTCCTATTCATTACTTGCATGCATTTGCTTTCCAATGTATTTTGTAGAAAATAAAGGCTTTTGAAGAAAACTGAAAGTGTAGATTAAAATGTGGAATATATTTCTATATGGTTCCCTTAGGTTTTTCTCTCTGATGCTAGACAGACCTGGAATGAGACGTTGATAGTTTAGGCTGCTCTGCTTTGAATAACAATATTAACATAAAATGAGTTCCTCAACTTCCTCTTCTTATGTTCTGATAGTAGAAATACAGTTTATTTCTCTGAAACAGAGCATTTAATTTGTGTGCTTGTGTAATTTTTTTCCCTACCTTATCATGTTTTCATTTTTCATTAGGAAGATCCTGTCTTTAAAAGGGAAAGCGATAAAGAGCACCTGTTCTCTAGATCCTATAGACTGATTTTCTGAGCTCCATTTTAAATTTTATTGGCCAAAGCAGTTAATACTTCTTAAAAGCCTGCTTCAGCAATCATTCTGTTGAACTGTTGTTGATGGAGGGTAAACGGATTAATCTGATTTGAATCCCTTCAACAGCTGTACCATGGATTTCACACTGAGGAATTTTCTACGTTCTTAATAATTCCAATGATTTAGTTCAAGACTGAACTATCAGCATGTCCCTGGTAATTCTAAAAATATTGCCTACTTCTTTGGGGTTAGGATTATGAGAGAGCAAACTCTTGTGTCTCAGCTAATTACACTGCTGGAAGTGCACAGAGCAGCTAGAAAGATCTGGGCTGCAGCTTGTGACTTACGCTCTTGTAAATCTGGGAATATCCACTGAGGAAGTATTTTTCAGTTATTGAAAGTGATTGGGAGAACAAGGTGCTTGCTTGTGTACAGGGTCAACAATTTTATTCCTGCTTGAAAAATGATCCTTAGATGAGGAACGTTTTCACCATTTTTTTGTCTTGAATTTCTTTGTCTTTTAGGGAAAGCTATAAGGAAGCTTGTGCACAAGGCGACTCTGGTGGCACCTAGAATCCTCAGATTTCCTTGACTGAATCCATCTGGGTTTAGCCCTAAATATAGTAGACAAGCTGCACTGCTTGCACTGATAAATTATATCTTCCAAATGATAGACCAAGGTACAGTCATGTATACTAACCTTTTTGATCTCATGTGACTCTTGATTCTGTTGCTTTTTGGGTAGTTGTGGCAGTACAGTTTGTCCCCATCGTTGTGAACTACCTTTTTATCAGTACTCTCCAAAAAAATTGTTTGAAAGAGACTTCTGGCCTGGCTCTGGCATTTGATGTTGCCAGCTCCTTACAAGTTTGCAGCCTGGAGGGAAACTTAGCCTCTACCGAGATTTACAAACTTGCCCTCAGTGGCAGGTACACAGTGGGAGTTTTAGCAGCACAACTGCATTTGGTTTTAGTAAGAACCCATGGAAAAGAAAAAAGTGAAAACCTAACCCAAAACTTGTTTTTTACATACATTTTTATTTTACTTTGTATGCTCAGCAATCATAAAATCAAAACCAGACTATGTTCTAACAAGCAAAGATTTTTGACTATAAAATAACAGCTGTATCATCAAAAGGAAAACCAAAACAATAAAGTACTACACTAAATGATACTCAATAATTAGACTTCTTTATATCTATTTTGGTATCTCAGCTAGCTGTTGGAATGAGCAAGCAATCTCAGTGCCACCTGGCCTGCTTTCTGAGGTCAGAACTTCTCTTTGCTGTTGTTTTAGATGGGAAAATCTGTTTTCTACCTGTGTCTTTTCTGAACTACAGGGAACATAGTTTTAGTGACACAGAATGTTACCAGTTTCAAGATGGTTTTGGAGTTGTGGTGTTGGTTCACATTTTAAAAGACTTCGGTATCCAATAGAATGTGTTGTTCTGCTTGGATCATCCATGACATCTAAAAATTAAGAGTGATTAAGCATTTTTTTAAATTGTCTTATTTGAGCATGACATTGGTTGAATACTAATCTAATTGCACAGAGGCTGTGAAACTTTTGATTTGTACATGGTTTAGGCATTGTGTTGGAAGACTTCAGAACTGTCTTTTTTTTCACCAAAGATGAGGGAGAATGCTTCCTGCGTGTATTTTCTTTGTTCCTTCATGATACACATCGGGCTGCGGCTGTTCTCTGCCTCCACCTTGAAATGTTGAGCTTTATCCTTATTTTGATGTTGTGCCTCAGTTACAAAACCTTCTAGTGGTTCCTCCTCCCTAGTGCACAAAGTACTTGGGAAGGCATCGGGGGTCTGGAGTGAATGGTTGCAAGCTCAGATTGGCTGACACGTTTGGCCTATTTTAAATGCCTGGGTCTTGCCAAGGGAGATCTTACACCAACCGTTGTCTGAATCATCAGCTGACCACAGTAAAGAAGTCTGTAGGTCATGCACAATTTATGAGTTGCATATGGCTTTGCACTTGCTATATAAGATCTGCTTTCTGTTTTCTGGCTAAAGAATATTAGATTTAAAGAATGAATGCCACTGGTGTTCAGCCTTGAAGAATTGATCTACAGATGGTTCTCCTTTTTGAATATAATTCTTTTAAAAGAATTTTCAATTAGTACAAACAGCAAATAATAGAAGAATATGTCTGTCTTTTCAATTGACAGCAACAAATCACACCTTTGGCACACAGATGATTGATAATTTTCTGTGTGTAGCATTAGTGGAAGAGAAAGATGAGAACATCTTTGTTTGCTGGGTTGTGATAACTGCCTATGATGACATTCAGCTGCCTGTAGTGGTCTGTGTCAAAGGCTCCCTTTCTTTGTCCTCTGCCAATGTGTTGTGATAAGTCTTTATTTTATGTCTGTTCAGCATTTGGCAGGTCAAAGCATTTTGTAAAATCATAGGATCATTAAGTTTGGAGAAGACCTCTAGGATGCAGATTTGTTGTGTTCAGTGTGAGAAATCTCTAAGTTGGTTTAGGAGAGAACTGGCTGTGCTGATCTAACACACACACACTGAGACAGAGAGACCTTGCAGCGTAAGGAGAGAAGTTAATTTGAATTTTCAATTATTAAAAGGGATTCTATGGAGATAAAGCAGTTACTAATATAGTAATGGATTTAATACAGAAGGTCACTCTGATCGATTTAGGAGCAGTCCATACAGTCAGAGGTCTGCGCAGCCGATGAGCCTGATGGATTTGCTGCACTGATGAAACAGTGCAGAATGGGTACAACACAGTGGGAGATAAGGCAGAATAAGAGGAGAAATCAGAACTTTAAATCTCATTGAAATTCATGGGAAGAGCATGTATCTGGCACAATGAAGAGTTTCCAAACGAGGCTTCAGTTCCTCACACCAATAGGCGGATGACAGGGTTGTTGTTATTCTGCCCTGTTTTATTTGAGGACTGAACCCAACAGCGTTGCATTGCATTTGCTTATTTAGTGGTTCATTTTGGCTTGCTGCATGCCCATCTAAAAACACAGCAAACGTGGTTAGCAGCTAAAGTGATTGTTCTTCAACAGCAGCATACTGATAGGAACTTTTATGTACTCTCAGCACTGTAACACCATTGAACGCGTACTGCCTGCGCTGCTATTTAAGGCTATTTTAGCTGCTTCTGACAAGTTGATATACTGGCACATCAGGATCCTGTATTGGTACATCATAGCAAGACAGGGTGATCGGTGACCACGTTCCCTAGAAGGGCAGTGGTTATGAATACGCTTCAGGGAGAGATCACTTCTTAGCCTTCTCTTCTTGCTCTTTCAAAGATATTTTCATTTTTCTATATAATGGAGATGGCGCTAACTCAAGCAGTCTCATACTGCATCATCAAAGATATGCTGTCACATGACTTTGGTTCTGCAGTTCTGTGTTTTTTGCCATTAAAATGTACCAGTTTAATAACTAACAAAGATTTCTGGCAACTTAGACACTTATGCGCTGTTCCTTTGTTATAAAAGTTAGAAGTGAAATACTTAGTATTTCCTTGGGAGAGTAGATAATTCAGATCTTTGAAGAAAACATGGAAAAGCATGTATCCAATACAGAGTATTAGTTATTTATATCAAGTAGTTTTAGTTATTCCAATATAGTGTTAGATATTATAGTATCTAGTATTATAGTACTTTCTTCTTTGCTGTTTGGGTTTTGTTTCTTCACCTATTTGTCTAATGAAGCCATTACCAAGTTTACACTGGGGCAACAATAAATAAAGATTAGTTGAAATGCTCACTTAAAATAAAATTGATCTGTCACATTGTTGATGGGAGAAGTCAGGATTAAAGAGTTAATACAATGACTAGGTAGCACATTTGCCTTCAAAATTTTAAATACTATATGAGCAAAAATTAAAAAAATGGCCATCACTTTCAATAGCTGATGTCGTACCCTTACCTTAATACATCTAGAAATCTAAACAGCTAAGCTAATTTCAGTCTTAGAAGTTGTGTAGTCTTTGCATGTTCTTGTGTAGCATGTTGTCGTGGTTTGACCCCGGCCGGCAGCC
>NW_009697240.1:43108-96060 GCF_000703405.1 Apaloderma vittatum | reverse complement strand
AAGACCCCAAAATGTGATCAGGATTGCAGCTCCAGGCACTGGCGGTCTCTGGTGCAAGTTAAAACCTGGACTAGGAAGAAAAGAAAGTGGCCCGAGCAGTGTTTTAACCTAACCCAGGTGACAGAAGAGTTAAAGGCTGTGTCCGTGTCAGAGCGCCAGAGCTGTCTGAGGCCTGAGGATGCTGCTGGGCCCGGCAGGCACCTTGTGGAAAACCCAGCCCCGGGTGGGTGAGCCAATGCCGCACAGAAGTCGCCCAATCCACGCTGCTGGGCTCATCTCAGCACCCGTGTCGCAAGCCTCCCTTCCCATGGGCGGCATTGTGCGGGCTGGCAGCAATGGCACGTCATGTGTTGCCTGGTCTAGTCGAGAGGTGGCGTCCCTGCCCATGACAGGGAGGTTGGGCTAGATGATCTCTAAGGTCCCTTCCAGCCTAGGCCAGTCTATGATTCTATGATTTTAAACATCAAGTAGGAAGGAAATGGTATCCTCTGTTCTCAGTGGGCTGAGGTACACAGCATTCGGTGCAGCTTGGAAGGGTAGATCGTGACACAGAATTTACCTCATCAGTTTCCCTCCATGTTTTACTAATCTCAAAAGTGGTGCTAAAATGACACACTTAAAACCATCCCATTGTGACTGGAAAATTAATTGTGTAGAAACATTGCTTATCCTAATGAAGTTAAAAGCCTGGAATGGAATTATAAAAAACAGATGTTTACATTCTTTCTTCCCTTCAGCACTGATGTCATGAGAAGGAAGCACATAACCAGAGCTGTGCAAAGCATTCACAATAAACCCCCAAACCATGGAAAACTTGCTTCATCTGTAACTCTCCTAGCAGAAAACTCGGACCAGGTTTGTCAAAAATATTCACAAATCTTGTGAGTAGAGAGGTGTTCAAGCCATAAAATAGGAATACGCATTTTGAACACACTAGAGACTGGCAGCACTTGGATTTTAAGGATTTCCTTCAGTCCTTTAGGAAGATGAATTCCTGTTATATTTTTCCTTGCAAAGAAAGCCATCATGTTCTTTCTGTCTTAAATTATTTCTCGTTTAGATGTAAACAAGCTAGAACAAACCTAGTGTCTCTATGAAAAAATAACCCTCTTGGACACATGCTGCTGCATCTCTAAAAGAAGTCATTTACCATGGGCTTTAAGGTACAACAGAAATAAAAGTCTTTATTTTGCAACAGTGGAAACTTATACTTATTTTGGTTGCCTAACACTTTCCGTTATAAAATATCCTCGAAGCTTGGAAGCTCTAACACTATTATTCACAGCAGGCCTTTGAAATTTGCAGGAAGAAAACCCTCCAGCAAGAGGAACAATTTTCTTTTTCCCCTCCAATGAAATTATTTTCATAGTTTGCCAAAGAATCATCTACTGAAAAAAAGAAAGAATCGCTATCTCCCTTCCGACATGCTCTGCGGTGCAGTTTTGACAGCATGCCAGCATAGTAACTAATCGCAAATGCACCAAGGTCAAAACTTCTTTATGATGCTATGGCTATGTATTTATTCCAGATCACTGTAAATTAATAGACGAGATGAAGTAAAGAATTAAGTCATTTAAGTCATTCTCTCTTCCTAGTTTGTCTAATAAATAAAAAGCATAAAAATTGTTTGCTGTGGGGAAAATATACTTGTTTACAAGACTGGGAAGGAAATAAAGCACTTTTTGCCCCTTGGGCTTGAGTCCGAACCTGCTCCTTTTTGTAATTTGCAACTAAAAATTATTACTGTCCAGTGGCTACTAATGAAGAAAGAGCCATCAGTTTCATTCTCATTCATAACAAACAAGCATCCACTTCAAAGACTGAAGTTTCCATCTGCAGGAGAATATCAAACTGATTGTTTTTAAAGCTGATGCTATTCTCTAATTACAGAGCAAACTGCTGATAGCAAAACAGATTCTCCTCCTGGGATCCCACAGACCCCTCTCAGCGGGCTGCATCTACCAGAGCTCTTTCTCACGACACCTCTTCTCCAGTCAGCAAGTTCTGCACGTATGCCAGATACTCGGCACTGTTTCGTCACAGACAATTGACAATATTTTTTTCCTCTGGAACTCCATACACATTTAAAGCTTTTATTCCCACTCCTCCTCAAGGTTCCATCTCTTCTATTTTTTTCTTTTCTTTGTTTGAACTTGACTAATCTTTGTGGAAAAGGAGAGAATCACTGCAGCTTGGTTTGGGTACCTGGCTTTGGCGCTGTCTGAAAAAAGTGTTTGTTTGTTTTGTATAGTAAGATCTCTCCAGTTTGCAGATAACGTGTTTTCTTAGCCTGACGTCAGTCCTGTCTTTGTGTTTTATGTACATACACACTCTAGTCCTGCATATGAGAGCTACGTATTTATCAAAGCCATTCACTACTCTAGATCTGAAAATAATGTCTGGGGTCTCAAATTTCATGCTTTGAAGTAGGCAGAACCTATGCTGCCTGTGTCCTTTTGGGAAGGACAGAGTTAAAATGCCATCCTAGGAAAGATATGCTACAGCAGGAGTCAGCAGGTCAATGAGGCTCCTGAAACCAGGTAAGGCAACTCACTAATGAGTCTGTGCAAGGAAAGATAAACAAGGAGCAGAAAAGAGGAAGAACTGTCAGATTATTCTTTGGTTCTATGTGGCAAAATCTTCACATTCATCTATAAAGACCATGAAAAGACCAGCACTACTGAGGGAAGCAGGGGGGGGAAAGATTTTGTCACATGAATGCCATTCTATGACGCAAGTTCATACTCGGAAGTGATCGAGTAAACACTGACCTTCTTCCAGCCAGTGATTTCCATCTCTCAGCCGTGCAGCTGGTCTCCCAGTGTGACAGGGCGCTTTAGGTGCTCATCTTGCCTTTCCTCGCTGTGACCAAGGCATTACCTTTGGCAACAATACAAAAACCTTTGGCAACAATACAAAAACCTTTGGCAACAATACAAAAACTATGATTTAATATAAAAATGGCCCATATGTAACTTTGGTTTGATTTCTGGCTTCTGAATCATCAGAGAGGTCATATACTGTAAGTTTTCTTCAAAATCCACACTAGCAGAAATGACCTGCTTTTGTTAAGCAGACAAACCCTGGGATTCTAGCATGATCACCTCTCCACAGAAATTAATGTTTTTATTAGACGATACAGATCTCCGAAAAACTGCAATTTTCTGATCTCCACTTTTCCGAAAAGTTCGTCTGAATCTGAAATCACACTACGTGCTATGTTCCCTGCTCCTGCCCTTCAGGTATCAGAGTAAAGACATAAGCTTGAACTACTTTGAACTACTCACATCTGTAATATCTGGTGGAATTCTGACTATCCTGTATTTTATGGTTACTGCTTCCTTTTTAAACTCAGGCTGCATCATGAGCCCAGCAATGCTGGGATTTTTCATGGCTTTGACAACGAATGCTTTACAGCAAAATCAGAGCAGACAGGTGAATGCTAGCAATTCTGTGTGCTCTACGTAACATTTCTAGATGACAGACAGCTGTTAATGTGAAGGTTGTAAAAATGAGACATTTCTAAGATGCTGTGGGTTTTACATTGTACAGAATCTAGAAGTCTCTCAGAGATAATCTTTTGCCATTTTCAGTCTTCCTCCTCTGCGGCACAGAAGTTTGCTTAAATAAAACTGTCAGTCTGATTCAACACATTTCAGAATATCACATTATAGTGAAGAAGAGCTAGACCCAAGCGGTAAGTAGCTGTAGCAACTGTCGTAGTTTGTTTAATAAACCCTGTACCTGAGCCAAGAGACCATTTCCCCCTGCTGTAGCACTGAATCATCTCTCATCTGCAAGATGAAATCACTTTGCTTTTGGTTATAAACCATTTGTTTTATAAAATAGGTCATCCTGTGATCATGATACAGAAGTAAAAGCTAGGGGCCAGAAGTTCTGTTTCTGCCTCAGAAGGACTTGCTGCCTTTACTAATGCAATTATGTATCACAACCAGGACAAAGTTAGGACCTGCTTTGCTACTTCCTTTCTTACTTAGGAACTTAGAGGGGGAAAAAAAGTAGATATAGGATGGATGGAGAAATAGTATCATAAAAAGTATGGGGCTTGTACCTACTGGGCAAAACGCTCTTCATCTGTTTATTGATCCTTCCTCACTGCTTTATAGCCTAAGCACTTCATAACACAAAGTACAAACGCATTTCTAATCAACGTGTCCTCACAAAATCTGTAGGCTCTATAACACTGAGTTCTCTAGTTCCCAACTTCCGAATGAGGAATGACAGCAGAGAAAGACTAAACTTGCTGAACATCACACAGGTAAACTGTACCAGAAATAGTGAGGACCACTTACCTTGCTTAAGAACATTATTCCCCTTTTTCTGTACCTCAAGATCATTTGTGGCAAAGGATTATGCATCTCTTTTTCCAGTGAATGTTTGTAGGCAGGGAAACACCTGTTATTTGCTGTAGAGATAGCCTTGAAAGTGAAAATACACTGTATTTCACTAAAGTATTTCCATTGCAAAGTTTCATAAGATTTTCTAGTCTCTTTCAAAAGGTTTTATAACTTAGTTTCTACCACCAACTAAATTTAAATTTTCCTTTATTATTTGGAAGATGTTTTATTGGCATTCTCTTGACTAAAAAGAATCTGTACTCACAATCACTTCTGTTTTTTAATTGCAGTCCTAATGTTGCCAGTTTTGAAAATACCATGTCTGAACAGCTACTAAGGAATATACTTCTTTTTAATCTCTGTCAGAGCGCTACTTCAAGATATTAAATAGCTAATGAGAAAGCTAACATATTTCCTTATGAAAACAATGGGAATAGTATCATACACTGAAAACAAAAGAACCATGCCATAAAGGTCATTTCTCAAGATCAATTCCATAAAGATAAATAAATCCTACACTTGAATTTTAAAATTTCTGCACATGGGAAATACATATTAATTATCCACAACTCCAAACTATTTTTACCCACAGCCATGCCATCATGCCAATCTTACCTGTGGTTGTATATTAAACACGCTGCACGAGGCAGTCACACCTAAAATGTAAATGTCTCTACTGACCATAGATGTCCACATCCAGCCAAAGCACTTGAAGCTCCTTCTCCAGTGCAGGGAGACAAAGTCCTTTTTGAAGTAACTTCTCCAAGGTAGGTTTCCATGAAGCAGTACTAGACTGTTTCACAGTGACTATAAAAGAAAGCAGAGACTACCACAACAGAGGTAGGCAACACATGGCAGTAGAGATCTGTCACCCAGTCACCCATTTGATTTCTCCGACAAATGCCCACGTATGGACATTAAATTGCACTCATGAACTGTTCATCAAGTTATATTTATAGAGAACTAAATGTATAGATATAACAAAATAGGTAAGATCACGTTAGAACACACTGCTTTCACCACTTGAGTAATTGCCTGCCGATATAGGCACTTTTGCAAAACCCCTGCAGCATTATTATACAGGTATTCTTAAAATTCTGTCATTGACTGATTGTACTGTCCAGAATATCAGGATATTCTATTGGCCCCATCAGGATTTTCAACAGAGTTTACAAGCAATTAGGCAACCACCCTGTACTATGAAAACAACAAGCTTCAACACTATCTCCCTCTACTGGTAAGTCAGAATGAAATATTTTGAAAATGGATTACAAAAAGTATGGATTTTTACTCTTCTTTTTAGTAAAGTTAGAGAACATGGTATTAAATTATTTTTCACAGTCAAGGTTGAAAGCAACCTTAAAATATCAGCAGAATTTCACAGAAACACAGACACAATCCCTATGTCCAAACAGTCTGTACACAGCATTTACACAAGTCTCTTCTACAGACTTTTTTTTCCTGGAAAGCAAGTTTAGTTGTAGAGAAAGGTTCTAATAATATAACCATTCAAAAAGCAAGTGTACTTTTTACATTTGGGGAAAAAAGATTTATTCAGAGCATATTTTTTTCAAAACGGGCGCAATGACACATCTGTTTAATTACTTTGACCAGAGAAAACCTAGTATTTGGTAGTAGTTTTATGTTGTCTCATTAATACTTTTGAATTATTGACAATTGCCTCTTGACACTCTGAAAATCTACAAAACTTGCCTCCATTACGGTCTCTAACATTCAAACAGCAACTTTCGCCATGAAGAACTACTCTCGATAATATTATAAGCAAGCCATATACACTCAAGAAGAAACTTTGATATTTGATGCCGTGCTAACAGAATTAGCCTCGCAATATAGCTCTGCCATCTCTTATCGTGCAGGCAAGTGGCAATATTTCCTGGCTGACAACCAGAAAAAGTTCCCGAAAGAAGAGGAAATTACTTCGACTCTCATTATTCTCTGTTAAAATTCTCTGCCACTTTTCTCCGCAGCCTTAAGCTTGCTTTGGAGCCAATGACAGACACTCAAATAACAGATAACAATAAAAAAGCGCCTCATTGCTTTCACACCAGCAGCTATCCTCTGGAATGCTGTTGGCAGATTGGAGCCCATGAGCTTAATTATTGCAACCTCCGCCTTGGAATGATCTATTTTTCATTTCTCAAGAGGAGTTAATTAGGGTACAGCATTGTATTAACACTTCAGGACAGAAAGGCTTTCCAATTAACACAGCTGCCCTACAGGTAAATTCTAATAAAGTTGTAGTAAAAGAGATCTAGACTTCCTCAATCATAAATCGTGATAATTACTCCCTTAAACAATAAAAAAGTTTGGGTGTTTGCGCCATTCACATAACAAAGAAGAAAATAAGAAAATAAATGCTATCTCCAATGCTTTGCTCCTTTTAAACCTGTCAGAAATTTATCTTGTTTAAAAATAAGCGTTAAGTCCAGATTCCAGGTATCTGTCTATACAGGCTAAGCCTATGATGAAAACTACATGGCACTTCTCCCTCTGCCTACCCTCATGGCCATGACAGTGTTACAAGAATTACCTCACAGTTCCAATTAGTATTTTTTGTTTTCTTTGTAGACTTGGCTGATTTAGACATGTTATTAAATATCCTGCTTTACACTTCTTCAGCAAGACAGCACTAAGTATCTTCAGGCACGCAAAGTGTGTTCTCCTGGCATTTTAAAAAAAATAAGATCACCCCATTTCTAAGTTTATAATTTCTGAGTGATCTTTTTCAGTCTGCAGTTTCAATTTTTGCATTTAAGCCCATAAAGACCAAAGTGTGCTTTAAAACTCTGCCAGACTGTAAGTTAGCATCTCACCAAGTGTAACTTTCCAAGACCTCTAAGTAGTGGAGAGCTAGTTTTACTACCAAAATGGACTATATTCTCCACAGTCACACTCTTCTTGGCGTAATGGAGACGTTCTTAAAACTTGGAATGTTTTTCACATCCTTGTTTTCATTATAGTCTGATGCTCCTTCTACTGGGAAAAGGGAGACTTGTCAGGCATATAATTTTCTAGGGTTAAAGGGATGTATCAAGTAAGAATGGACTTGAGCTTTTATTTGCAATAATAAAAAGCCTCTCATAGGGAGGGGTGATAAAAAGGCTTCCCCTTAGAAAATATCATTGTTATATGCATGCACATATTACATAGACAAACGGCTAGGCTAATTCGTCATTTATCATCGAGTTACATGGCAGCTTCCATTACTATTCTGTCTTCAGGCCTTCACTGTTCTGTTTGACTCATGGTCTGGTCTGAAATTTTCCAGAAAAAACGTCTGCTTTGTGGTAATTTTGTTGTTGTTCAAAGAAACCGAGGTGTTTCCAAGAGCACTCATTGCCCCAGGTAGGATCATCTGTATCCTTTCCTGAAGGGATTTTGAAAGCAGACCTGTGCAAAACACAATGCAGGGAGCCAACTGGTGCCCAAAGCAGGAACCACCAGTACCAGGAGCTCTGCACCCAAGCTGGGAACAACACAACCTCCTCAGCCAGCACAAGTGGATATTGATACCCCTCTGATCCCTGCTGCTGTTTGGTTGCAGGGTAGACCCGGCTAAGAACCCAACCCACACTCCACGGGGAAGGGACTCGGAGCCCAGCGTTGCATGAGATGCTGAGCCTGGTGCTGACAGCATCATCCAGACCGCAGCAGTGCATCCAACCGCACCGCCCTTGATGCTGTGATGTCCTTGAATCAACTGAGCAGTCTCAGCAATCGGGTCACTGTAACTAGGAGCTGTTTTCTTCTACTTTGTTGAAAATTGAATTGCTTTAATCACACTAAAAACTCCAAATGTAGTATGTACTACAATGTATGTATTTGCCACCAGACAGATACTCCAGTCCCTCCCACTACATCTTGCCATTCAGAATTGTGGCTCAGATTTTCCCTTATTCAGGCACTACAAGCAGCAGGAGAAATGTCTGCTTGAACAAAAAAAGCCAGTGACGTACAGTCCTCCAGCTATATAAACTGGAGATCGGGAGCCACAGGTCTCCCTCCATACAACATGCCTTCTGCCGTGCATGAGTTCATACTCTCGATTCCTCAAGTGTGATGTGGGTGCTACGATGCACATACACAACTGCCCTTATCAGAGCCGTGCTATTTCAGTCTGCAAATGTTGTTTCAAGTACATACTCTGATGCATTAAGGATCAGGTTATATTATTTAGTAGTCACCTAGCAGCTCACCACTCTGCAGAGAACCTTTTTCCCCATACACAACTGTAGAAGAATCTAGAGTTCTCCTCATGATCCTGTTTAATCAGGCAAGGATAGAAAGGAAAGAGCAGTATTAGGTGTTGTGTTTAGTGACTAAGTATGTAATTGTAAAAGCTGTTAGTATGAGAAAGATGGAGTTTTTTGTTGATAGTTTGTTTTCTTTTTATCACTCCAGAGATAAGGATGCTCAAGCTGTGAGTCTGTTAGTCCCTCAGAGAGATTACAGAAAGGACTCGGGGAGAAAGGATATATTTCCTCAGTAAAACTAAAACAAGGGGCTGGTTTGCCATATAAAGCTCCAGATGAACGAAAATTAATTAGTTTGATTTACACCCATACCCTCTCACTGAGATGCTGTGAAGCCAGGTTTCTCTGAGCAGCTCAGAGCTGTCAGGCACCTCTTCCTTCCATTTGCCCTGCTCTCTGCATGCTCCTCAGGCTCCTGCGTCTGATCAGAACTGAATTCCAATCCTGGTACCCTTAAAAAGCTCTGTTCAAACAATGTTTCCAGTCTAACTAAAAGCAAGAGTTATGTGAGCAGTTATAAACCAATTCATGCTGGCAAGATTTCAAGCTCATTTTCTGAGACTCAAGAGGACCTAATGGTCTGTGTGAATACCCGCAGCTGCAGCTGGTCTAGACAGCCCTTGCAGGCTTTTCAGCTTTACCTTGCAAAACACACCCTGAAGCCACCAAGCTTGTCTGCAGCTAGAGAGGGTGTAAAATGAGGTCCTGCATGGACCTCTTGTGGTCGATGCAGCATGGCACAAGCCCCCCAGCACTAGCAGTGCAGTGGTTCAAGCCAGTTATAAGCAGCAGCAGTGATTTTCCTATGGTCACTGAATCCCTCAGCTGCTGTCAGAGCACAGCAGCGGTTGCTGTCACGAGCTCAAGACCTCAGTCTCAAATGAGATTTGCCAGTGTCATGTTGCAGGCTAAACTGCTCTTATAAAGTCTAACTTGTGAGAGACAAACTTGGTTTGAAGCCAAACCACAGTGGCATGTGAGACAAGCCCATTCTACTCTAACTCAGTAGAGCATCAAGTGACGCTTTGGTCATTGCCTGTGGTTTGTCTCTGGTTCAAAAGAGTTGGCTGCATATTTTCCTTACTTTGTATAACTTGATGACAAGCCTCCTCCGAAGAACCCCAGCAGATCTTTATAAGTTTACATCCTGAATATCTAACATTAGCTGAACTGGGAGAACTAATTGTTCCTGCAACTACAGCTGCTGGTCTATACACAAAGCAAAAAAACCTCCAAGTTTCTGCAAGAAAACTATCGCGGCTATGCTTACAAAGACAGATTCCTATCTAAATGCTCCATTCTTGCCATGTGGTTATCTATTCAGGTTAGACTTACCTCCTGTCTTCAAGTTCCTGGATCCAGGAGTCTAAAAGCAAAATGTTGTCTGTCAGAAATAATGTTGATTACAGTTAAATATGAACAGTAACTCATTACTGGCCTGAACTGAAGATCACTGAGATCAATGGGCTTCTACGATTCATCTTCAGACATCTTTGGACCAGCCCATTGCTTTTTACACAGAAGAAGCTGCTAATTCCATACAGAAGACTGCACGAGAGGGTACACAGCTCACTGGAAGTGCTCTGCTCAACTTCCTAATTTCTCCTACTTGTGCACTCCATTTCCTTTATGAGGATTTCTGAATCCACTGATTAGGATGACATGTATATTGCCATGTGTAATAGTTCAAAAAATGTAGGGACTAGACTGGCAAGACTGCTACTAGTCCATAGGTGTGCTGGCAAAGCTCTGCATGACTTCTTTCAACCTGTCCGTGCTCACTAATAAACATGATTTTATTCTTTGAAAATGTGGAAAACATGGTTTAATTGCTGCCTACGGTACCTCTCAAGTGTGTGTAAAACGCACACATTCTATTTGCCCAGTCTTCTTGAGCTGTTGTAAAGATTTTTAAGATCTTCACACTTCAATAACTTTAAACATAAACTTCTGTGTGTACAATACAACTATTCAGGGGAATGTAATATGGTAGATTTTTTTCTGTTACACTTCTGGAATGCCAAGATAAAATTTATTGCTACTTAATACCACCAGTGGTAAAAATGCAGGGGCTGTGAATTTCCTTGTGATCAGAGCTTCTCTGCAGCTTTCTGGGGATGCTTATTTCAGTCATTTAAGTTACTATTTCTTGCAGTTACAGAGTTTTTATCACTGCATCTTTTCTAAAAAGCATTTCTAAATCTACTTGTCAAAATCACAATAAATGCATGACTACAGAAAAATACTGCCTTTAGGAGTTGTCTCCTGATAACACATGTACATTTTAAGAAATATTTCTACCTGATGGATAAAACCA
Organism: Apaloderma vittatum; assembly: GCF_000703405.1. Lineage (NCBI taxonomy): Eukaryota > Metazoa > Chordata > Aves > Trogoniformes > Trogonidae > Apaloderma > Apaloderma vittatum. The sequence continues at coordinate 85,111 of NW_009697240.1, read as the reverse complement.
GGAAGTAACCCACTAATTATTTTTAATTAATATCAATAATTATAGAATTTAGATTTGTCACATTCTTTAAAATTGACTTGTCAAAGAGAGAGGACCTATTTGGTTTTGACATAGCTAAATCTAGTTAGAGTCTTGATGATGCTTGTTTTTTGTTTTAGAGGGCAAGAAAATGCACACAGGTTGAGAATATTTATGTGATCAGGGTACCTTGGAACTTCCAACGATCTATTTTATTTGATTTTTTTTTTAAACAAAGCTCTTATTTCAGAATATGTTCAAAGACCTTGTGAAGTAGGGAGATAGAAATAGTACAAATCTCAGCAGAACACCAGCTCTTATAATGAAACTTAACTGTTTGAAACACAGCTGTATACAGTCCTGTACTGAGAATCAGTTCACATTTCTGTGGGGACAGGGGCCAGAGACAGAGGGACATGAGAATGGAAGAACAGGTTCTGCTTAAAAGTGGTGGCCTAAAACACCACAGTTGTGTTTGTCTCTCAGAAACAGCATGTTTGGGACACAGCACAGCTGCTTCAGAAGCTTGGCTAATCATGGTTGGGAGAGGAGACATTCAATCATCCTATGGCTCAGGCTGCTCTCTCTGTCACATGAGACAGCTCTAATCTTGCTAAAAATACTGGAGGGAATACTGCTCCAAACTCAAAGAGTAGGACTTGTTTTGTGAAGGCATCTGGATCAAAATTCTTGATCTTAATATCGCACTAATAATTGTACAATACAACAATTTGAATCAGAAATAATTCTCTAACGCTACCAGAGTTTCTACTGTCCTTCCATCAGGTATTATAACCAGACACCAATATGAATTGGGAGAGGAGTGGCGGGAGAGCAGCCCTGCGTGAAGGGATCTTGTGGTGCTGGTGGGCAGCAGCTCAAGAGGAGCCAGTCGTGTGGCCTTGCACCAAGGAGGGCAAACCCCTTCCTGGGGGCCATTAAACCCAGCATGACAGGCTGGTCAGAAGAGGGGATTGTCCCATTGGATTCAGCACTGGTGCGGCCTCACCTCGAGCACTGTGCGCAGTTCTGGGCTCCACCAATTCAGAAGGATGTGAAGGAGCTTGAATGTGTCCCAAGAAGGACAACAGAGGTGGTGACAGGCTTGGAAGGAATGTCCTGTGAGGAGCAGCTGAGGACTTTGGGCTTGTCTAATTTGGAGAGAAGGAGCCTCAGGGGTGACCTCCTCACTCTCTAGAGCTTTCTAAGGAGGGGACATGGAGAGGGAGGTGCCGAGCTCTTCTATCTGAGATCCAGGGACAGTGATTCAGTGTGATTCTGTGATTCTGTGACACATGGGAATGATTCAAAGACCTCCTTCCCTCCCCTCCCTTCCCCTCTCCTCTCCCTTCTAAACTGGGTCAATCTCATCTAGTCATAAGTTTTCTACAAGTGGTTTCCAGCGATCTCTTAGCCAACAATCATACACAAAGTATGTTCTATATCTTAGCTCTCTTCTGCCATCTGAGGCATTTTCTTGCAGTACTCATCAGCTGCTTTTCCCTTTACCCCACCACAAAGCTTTCTTTCCCACCGTTATGAGATGCCTAACTGGGTGCAGATATAGGGTCTCACAGCGCATGGCATGGCCAGTCCAGACTGATGTCTCTATAGATCTGCTAAAGGTTAAGCAACATGCACACAGCAATGCAAAGGAATGCAAACTGCATCCTCCTCCTCCTCCTCCTCTTTTCAATCTCCTTTAGAAACATGACAGAGAACTGAGTCACTGCCAGATGTGCACACTGTGTCCAGGGAGTCCAAATGTCAAAATATCTCAGTGACATTATTTTTCATCAAAAGTTCAGTGGAGCATCCAGCCTGTGGCATTTCATTGAGCACCGAGTGCTTTGACAATCCACTGCTTATAAACAACACTGTGCTGTCCTTTAAACAGCAACACAAAAGTTTCTTTGTGTTCTCAAGTGGGCGACCAACATTTCCTGCCTCATTTAGCTCTCAGTAGGAATATGAGAGAAAAGGAGGATGTGAAATGTTGCTCTACCTTTGAAGAGAGTCACTCTCTCTTAAAGCCACTGACTTTTCTCCCTCAAGATGCACCCTTTGAAAGATCAGCAAAATTTTTTTATGAGGTCTTCTCTAACAAAAACCTATCAACATGAATAAGCTATTCCATATGAAACACAATATTTGGAGAAAAAGCTTAGGTCTGCCTAAAACTATGATCTTTTATAGCATCCACCATAAGTATTTAGCGGCAAAATAAAAAGCTAAGTGATATCAATAATGGCTTCTAAAACCTACTAGTGGTGAGTGACCTATGTGGCCAATCTGAAAGTCAAAAGGAGCTTGCCTCGTGTTATATGGCGGATTCTATTATTTTATTACTCATCAGGGAGGATGATCTGCCTGCCTGGTTTGTACAGTGAACTCACTTGCCAAGAAGTACATTAGCATTGCTCTAACTGAACTCGTTCCTGTCCCGACCTCTGAAGAACAAGCCCATGATGGCAGATTTGATCACCAACACCGGGCTGTTTGGATATAGCGTCCCCTGAGCGCAGCTAGGCACACAGCCCTGGAAATAACTCTTCTGTTTCAGTATCCTGCTGGTGTGAGTCTGTCTCAGTTACCCTCCAGCAGCAACCAAATACAGACTAGCTCTAAACCAACAAAGTATTAATTTGAAATAGGTGGTTATTTCAGTGACAGTTTCTGTGTAGACTTGGTTCTCCTTTTATGTGTAATTTTTCACCAAGAATCTGCTCAGAAAAGTGACTGTAACAACGGCATTATACACGACTTGCGTATTGTCCCTTACTGGATCTCAGGTATGCTCACAGACAACCTTTCTACTTGCCAGCTCTGAAACTGGATCTTTTGTTTTCACAAATCATGCTAGAAATAAGGGCTTGCAGCCTTTTGAACTTCGCAGGAACAGCCACACGGTGGAGACCTTGACAACAGATTAGTCCCGCAGGCGCTGGCCGCTGCGTACCTGGCTGCCAGATGTTGGTGCTGCTGTCGCCTCCCCACCCAGCTGTTCCTCCTGAAAGACCGGCGGTGTCAGCACCGGGAAATTTCTGTGTCAGGCGTTGCCTTCTCCAAGTTCAGAGTCACATGAGGTCCACGAAGCGTGCGAGAATGGTGCTGTCCTGCCGAAAAACCATCAGCTTGAAAGCGCCATTCGGTGCCGCAAAGACTAATCTTTTGATAATATCTCTTTATACTGTTTTATAGGTCTCTATTCCTATTCTCCCCGAATTAATAAAAAAAGGGTGGAGGAGAGAACAAATGAATATAAACCAAAATCACTAGCTAGAAATTCCTGTTTCCAAAATAGATTCCTTTTGTGGCTTTGAAAAAAGTACTTAAACTTGTGTTTCTCCAAAATAGATATGACACTATACTTTCCTACTTTACAGATTATTTTGAAGGAGTTCCATTCTCGTTCACATCCTCGTTCATTCCGCAGCAGGAGTTGTCAGAGACCCTTCAGGTATGAACAAGTAGCAGTGACACCTGAGGGCTTGGCTGTGCAGGGATTGCTAAAAGACTGACTAGGTATCAGGGTTTGGGGTCTGAACTGTTGTCATCATTGAAGGCCTCATCAGAATTTGAGGAAACCCTACACAGGTCTCAGAGTAGGGACTGTAGACAAGGTTTGGAATTTTGACGATGTCAGCAGGAGACTGCAGACCACAGGAAAGAAATGTGATCTCAAGGGACTCTGCTTTGCTCACTGGACTTGAAAATAATCAAACACTCACAGTAAGGCAGTTTTTAGTTCACCGCACGGTCACTTTCTGCACAGTGCAGATTTTCTCACTCACAATGCTATGTGACATTAAGTCAACCAGTACCATCATTCCACCAAAAAAGAGCATTGCACTTCTTTAACAAAAATTTACCTTCCACAAAACCCACTGACCGGCATTAATTAAATTTTTAGCCTCTAATTCTTTGCTAATACAGTCTTGAATTAATTGTCCTATGACTTTTACCAGAACTGACACCAAGCAAACAGTTCAGAAACTTTCTAGGTCATCTGTTTTAAATATTACCCTTTTTAAATATTGGAAGTATATGGCAAAACACCAAACTGTTAAAAGTTAACCCTAAGAGTTCTGAGGAATTTCAGAAGGTAACTGGTTAAATTAAAAACAGCTGAGCTAGACTGTGTTGTTTCAACTTCCTCCACACTTTTGCCTGCATTTTGAATTACATTGTATTTTTGTCTTAACAGAAGAGCTTTACATGAAAAGCAGAAAATTAGATTTAATATGCTAGAGTCTGAGGTTTTGCGTTGACATTGAAGCAACAGTAATTTCACTAACTAGGATTAGAAATAGTCTATATATAGGAAGTAGCAGGCCTTGGATCTAATAGCATTAAGTATATTAATGTAGTGGGAAAGAATAATTTTTTCCCCAGCACTTGGGGAAAAAATATAGGGCTAAATATCTGTGTGCCACAATCTGATTAAAGACAGAACGTGTCTGCTGCAGGAGGAATCATCTCCTTCAATCTAAGTGGCAACCAAAATAGGCAACTACAAGTTGACTAAAAAAGGGCTATGAAATATGTAATATGCATAATGCACATGAGGTATTATTTATGCCACAAACCCCAGAATTCATGCCATGAATTCTTCAGTACCATCACATCCATAAAGGCAATCTCCTCTCATGCCCCATTCTTTCAAGAGTAACCTACTGTTCTTCATGAGTGAAACCCACCACCATCTGGTGCTGTTTAACACACCTGGCAATGGCTGAGATCAAACACTTACAGAGTTACCAAGTCTCATTATATTTTAAAATTAGTGTCAGATCTCAGATTTGGCTGATCATATAAGAATCAAAACTTTCATAAAAAGGAAAAGGAGTGAAAACTGTGAAGAATGCCCACCCTGGGAGCACCCATGTTGTTCCAAAAAAAGCCAGGCCTACAAAAACACCCTCCCCCATCCTGCTAAGAAAAAAATGAAAAAAAAAAAATCACAAAATTTAAAACAACTTTAACATTTGTGTCTCTTACTTCTTTCTTGCGTACTTACAAATGATGAATCATGGGATGCAAATGCAGCCACTCTCTCTCCAAGACAAAGTCCTTCCAGATCATCCTCAAGGCACCTGCAGCAGAAAGCATGAAAGAATGTTCATTTCCCTTCATTGTCTTCTATTTCCCTAGCAGATAAACCACAGGCTGTAACGTCCATTTTTTAATCAAGCCAAACGTAATCATAAACAGTAGTCCTGAGATTGTATTTTAAAGAGTAAAATCTTGCACTACAACTATAGTAACACAATTTATAGATCTCTTGTGTCATTTAAAGGCACAAATCCTTCTGCAATGCTGAGTATATGATAAGAACTGCAAGAAACAGTTACTCAACTCCCTACAGAAGCTATTTTGGATTTATGTCTTCTGTTTACTTTGTTTTTCAACCCAAAATATTCATGCTTACAAATCAGCTTCACATTCACTGAACTCCCATAAAATGCATCTCCAGACCCCCCAGAGAGGGATATGAAAGTAATGTTTTCACCTTAATGACAGTGCAAAAACATGATGTCCACAGGAAAAGCAAGTCATAGCCAGCTTTTTAACATTATTTTTTCTAATTAACTTTTCTACATTGCTATGCGATCATTAAAATAATCGCAAAGTATCGGACTCTTAACAGAAGCTGCATTAGATTTACATTCATAAATGCACAAGTCCTCAGCTACTTGCTACAGTAAGCAAGGACTAGCTCATGACTGTTTCCCTAGCACATAGAAAAGGAATCCATAAATTCAGCCTAGCTCGGGAGGAGTGTGTTTTACATCAAAGACCAAGCACTGTATAAAGCTTACGTTGAGGTACAGCCTTTGTGAAGCATTCAGTGACTGGCTGGTCTGGAATATCTCAACTTCGTGGGTGTTTCAGCAGGAAGACACTAAAGCTGGTTAAGATCGAGCGAGCCAACGCGCAATCTGCTCGTGTAGATGTTGCCTAGACCAAACATGTCCCACAAAGGTGCTCAGTTTCTAGCGTTGCTTTGTGACATTTTGCAAAATAAGATGATGTGTTTATACTGAAGAGCCTTTAGGTTCCTGAGCTTTCCCCACATACAATGTCTTCTTTTCTTACAGATGAAAATTAATAGGAAAACTTAATAAGGCAGTAACATGTGGGCATAAACAAAGCCGCTTGTGTCATTAGGCAGGTGGTCTTCTGCACTAGCTCAAGTATTATTTCCTTGAATGCTGGGTATATACATTTAATAAATCAAAGGCAAACCTTAGTCCACAAGAGCCTGTCTTGCAACAGCAGCAACTCATTCACCTCCCTTTACAATTAACTTTATGTAAAATACACTTTGGTATTCTGAACACACAGTGTATCTTTCCCAATATCTATTTTTACACACACACCACATACTGAAATCAGAAGGTCAGGAGTTTTAACAAGTACAAGGCAAAAGACTGAATAATATTAGAGGGAGGCATAAAAGAAAAGGAACAGGGACAATAAATGTGTCTTGGAGGGCAGATGCACAGTAAATTACAAACTGCTTACGTCAGAATGAGTTAGATCTTGCAAATGAAAGGAAAAATTTAAAAGAAAAGTTTTAAAATAAAAGCCCATAAACATTTGAAAATACTGGTTAAAGGAAATACAGACCTGTTCTATCTCTGCTTCTCAGCCTGTGGTTCAGTAGTGATCCTGGGCTATCAGCAAGTATTCTCAAAGCAATCGCACAGGAAAACAAACTCCCGTATGCATTCCCACACTTGTAAGCAAACAAACAAGTAAACCAGAGGAAAAAAGAGGAGCATATGGAAGCATGTAGGCTAATTTTTAGCTGGTTGTAAGTGCAAAAATACAGCACAAACTGCAGTCATATGTTTGCTTTTTCCCCCAGGAGGCTATGTGGTTTCTTTTAAAAGACTCAGAATGTCTTTGTACTGTGCAACAAGGATGGAACTGAGGTTAAATGTAATAGAAACACAGGTCACAAAATTAAATTACATTTTTATCTCTGTTAGCAATAAAGAGAGTGATGACATAGATAGAGCTAAGATGCAGTGAATTTCTAGGACTGGAGAGGATCACAATATCTCCAGAAAGAAGGAGTGGCTCAGGATATTATAGTAGAAATGAAATTATATTTCACTATATAGTGTCATCATGCACACACACTTGAGGTGTAGTTACAAAATTTCCAGCTATAAATTTCCATCTGGATATAAGAAAGAAATAAAAAAAAATCTGTATTTGAATGTGTTAATCTTAAAAAGAAAAAAAAAAGTTGTCTATAAATTGCTAGTGTGGTGCAATAAAAAAAAAAGGCAAATATAACCTTTGGCATCTTAGAAGCAACTTTCCATTGATGCAACAGATTTATACCATTGCACTGACACTGTGAGACTTCATTTGTATACAACTTACAAAAAATATTCCCAATGACGTAAAGGCTTCAAAAAAGGTCACAAAAGGAGTCATCTTAGCTACACTGGAAAAAACAGTAAAAAAAAAGAGAAAAAACAAACCAAACCAAAATACTCAGGAAGCCAACCAGCTTGTCCCAGTTAAGTGCAAGTGGTTCCCAAATTCAACTCTGAGCTGTCATTTAGTGGACAGACGGACTTCTTTGCTCTGTAAAATGTTTGAAAAAATTATTTTAAAGTTTATGTCCAACCTTGTAAGAACCAGATGAATCTGAACAGCAAAAATTCCACAGATTGCATATAGCCAGATGCAGAGGTACTGGACCAAAGGAAAGAAATCCTTCTTTTGGGTAGAGGATATTAAGAATACTGAGATATAGTAGAGGATATTAAGAATATAGATAAACAAAGGGAGTTGAAAAAAGATTCAGTTGAAAAAGAGTCTTAGCACGGATATGGATATGTTTATGCCTAAACCAGAAAGGGACATTTGATTTTTTCTGACTCACCAATTATGAATATTAGCACAATATCCAAGCTTCCGATTCATCCCCTGTGAATTGCCTTTCAAAACAAATCTATATAGCCTTACAAGACAAGCGCCACACATCTGGACTGGAAGGCGAGGCACAAACACACAACTCAAACCTGCAGGATCCAACCTTTTCAGCAAAAGGAGAATTTCTGTAGCATAGGTTTTACCCGGTACATGTGAAAGACCAGGAGATAACTCCTCACTCATTCAGAATCAGGAGTGTCAAGAGACCACATGCAGGTGAGAGAGTTTTCCCTGCACAGACACTGCAACACCTAACAACAACAAAAACAGCAAAAAAAATCAGTTGTTTTTGTTCTCAGTTTTCCATTTCTAGGTTCTGCCAGTAGAACATTTCAGGAGTTTTCAACTTCGACGCAAGAAGCATGAACACTTACACATCTCACTGTGAATGTATCCAGTTAAACATATTGGGCGCAGTGTAAAACAGCCTTGCCTTTTCTGAAGAGAGGCTTTCATTTATTCTCAGACATTTCAGTTGAAATATTTTTTATTTCAGGAACTACCTTAAAGATTTCCACGGCAAGAATTAAAAGAGCAATGTCCTCCCATATGACTTAAGGATTGCTGGGATTAGACATTAAGTGTGAACAATTACAACCATAGGGCTTCCCTCTTTATTACCCAGATACCTCCCTTATGCAACACAAATCTAAATAAATCAGAAAACAGTGACTCATACCCATCTACTGTGCACTAAACCCACTGGTATGTAACCTCATTGTTCCCACTTTAATAATTCCATTCAGAGCTCTCTTTTGTTCCTTTGCTTTGTCAGTCAACCCACTTTAATACCTATCGAGGCTGTTAAATCTATTAAGCTTCTGATCTTTGCGTGGCTCATCTTGTTACAAAAGATTATTACACAACATAGCAGTTCTTTTCACGGTACACACTGATCAAGAATGGATACATGGCAGCTTTGGCAAGGCAGCAGCATCCAACTGCTCGAACCAAAGGATATATTAAAGTTAACAACGTACATGGGCTCTGGCCACAGCTAGGACCTGGGTGTTTCACTGTTGTCAGCCTCTGTGTATCAGGTACTTTTATAACTGATTGCTTAAAGAAGATTAATTTCTTTGCAAAGCATTAGCATGTGATTTACTATTAATTTTATAAATCTACATAGCCATCTTTTTGGTAAGGACACGTGAAAACAAGTGGCCACTCCTATTCAAAGCTTATTTTCTGAAGCATTTCCTAGGACAGACTAAAGGACAACAGCTGAAACACAAGATTTCGGTATACTGGTCTCAGCCCTGGACCTTGGGCAAGATATTTAGTACCTTTGTGGCCCAGGTTGCTTTGCTGAAGATAGCAAAAACAACTTAAAATTTTAATTTGCAGCTTCAATATACCTCAGAAACAAAGTCTAGCCTCAGACATCCAAACAAATGCCAATGAAGTCACTCAGCAATGAGCCTCCAGACACCACATTCCCCTGGACAGAACTCATGACATAGGAGGAGAAGGCAAATCTATTGGGTTTGTTCAGCCTTTGGAGAAGAAAAAGGGGAGGTGTCCACAACCACCTCACGAGAAAGAGTAGAAATGATAAAACCAGACTTTCTTGGTGGTCAGACACTTTCTTAGTGATCAGTGATATGGCAAGAGACAACAGACACAAGTTGGAACATGGGAAATTCCAGCCACTATAAAGCCTTTTTCACAAAGACATTGGTCAAAAATGCCCAGGGTGTGTGAAATCCTCGTCACTGGAGATAATCAGACCGAGACCGGACAAGGCCTGCAGCGAGCAGATCTCACTGGATCTTCTCTGAGCAGGAGGTTGGACATAGACGGCCTCCAGAGGCCCCTTTCAGTCTAAATTATCCTATGCTGCAATTACAATTATTCCTTTATTCTTAGATTAATACTCCAAGTACCAAAAGAGCAGGAAGAGGTAGTTTGTGCCAACACACCACCTGTCTCCTGTCCCCAGGCCTTTTTCCGATATTTTTGCCAAATGCCAATGTCAGCCTTCACCAGGAACACCTCCAAGGTAACTTCAACTTTTGTACTTTAACAGTGATTAATTCACTACCTGGTGAACAGCATAGTTTTTTTTCCCACTTCATATTGTCAGGTAGTACTCTGAATATCAAGTTAAGTGGGAATCCAGACTTTTTTCAAAAAACAGCCCAAATGAAAGCCATAGGCCCTAGTATGCTCACAGTCTGACAATCTCCAAATAGAGTACTAAATTTTGTGAGCTGAGCCATTTGATGTTCTTAGAGCAGAATTATGCTAGTTTCTGGCAAGAAGTTCCAACTCTTTTTTACTGTATGCATTCTAGGTGTTGTTTAACAGTCGAGATGTTTTAATTACATTTCGAATCTGGTTAAACAATAATGAGTACAATACAAAAAAATCCACTTCATTAAACAGAAGACTTGTTCCTTTACTTGGATTAAGGTGCGCTGTTCATTTCATTCCCCACTTTCATATGATACATTTACACTAAAATAGCCCCCATTGTCTTCCTCTTTCCAGAACTTCTATCTATTATGTAACTTGTTTCATTTATAGATCTCAAAGCACATTTTATTCATGAAGACACCGAATAAAAAAAGCAGTCGAAGAACTTGCCAGAGTCACAAACTACAGTTCAGTGGTAAAACAGAACTCGGTACATCCCATTCCCTGCTACACAACTCACTTCTCCTCTTACACAAGCACCTGCCTCGACAGTCGGGGAACACTTTTGGATGGCTGTTGACATGGATGGCAAGTGGAGTAAGAGCAAAACTTCTCAGTTAGCAAGGGTTCATGCAGTTTTCCAGACTGCAGTCTCAGAAAATGTTAATGTTATTTCATTAGTGGAGCAGCTTTGTTCCTGCTTCACTCGCCTAGAAGTGTTCTAGCCATCTCATCTGTAGGCAGAACGTTTCCCAAAACTATCCCTGGCGACATATCCCTTCTCAGCCCTCCTACGCCACTCTTAACTGCTGAGGTCAAAATTTGGTTTGTGTCTACAACAAGCACGCTGAACACTGAAAAACACTGCACATCTAGAAATATTGTAAAGTAGCAAATAGTTCTTGCTTAAACACATGGAAGAGAAACTCAGTGAAATTCAGATGATTGTGAAAGCAAAGAACCTATCACCAGCAGCGTATGCAGGAGGCATCCACACTTCTAATAAGGAATAATCTCCCCCAAGAGGAAAACTTGAGCCGCACCACAGCATTGAGAGAACTTCCTGATCACATATGACAGTCCTTAACTCTCTTCATTTAAAGGGGGTCTGTATTCTTCTCAAGAGCCACACTCTCCCCTTTACCAAAGTGGAGGGATTCACACTGAAATGGCTCATCTCATACAACGCACCCTGAGTACTGACAGGGATCCCAAATGTTGGTAACTGATGGGGCAGAGTCACCATGAGAAACCTCTCCACAGGTTGCTGGTCCTTAGGCACTGCTGACTTGGGAAAGTCTAATGTAACAATGAGAAGTCTCTTTCTAATGACCTCCTATATGTCTTGGGAGGGGCTTCTTCCCACTACCTTCACAGACTTACCTAACCACATTGTTCTTTCAAGGCCCTCAAAAGCTATTCCCTTCTTTCTCCCCCTATCCACACTTGTAGAAAAACTCTACGAGGCTTTTGAAATCTTCTTGAACAAAGTGAGATGGAACAAATGAAGGACTAAACTCTGTTATGCAGGAGAGAAAGACAAAGCTTTTCTCACAATGACTGGAAGGTAACATCAGCACTGATGTTCCTAGGAACTCAGGAAGAGCGACATGCTTTGGGGCTATTAGAGCTTTTCCACTTGTAGGAAGATACCTGGAGTGTGATTAAAGAGTTTCACACTTCACCACTCCCAATACCTGCAAGAAACTTTAAGGGATTATCCAGTCTTCTATTTCACTTCATTATTTTTCTCATCTAGCAGTGAGGATCTGTCTAAGCAGTAGGTGTGTGGCATGGGAAGTTCTCAGACAAGGTGATATGTTGCCATTCCACGAACCCTTTAGCACAGGCAGATAAGTGGAAATTCAACAGAGACACTAGGACTCTGCATAACCTGATCTACGTTCCAAAGTTTCTAAAGAAACTGGTGCTGCTTACAGAGGGAAGGTAACTACATCAGTCCTAACAAAAGTTGACCAGACCACTTAATCTGTGAAACTTCAATCCCAAACAGCTCAAAGAAAGAACAGCAGTTAGTTGTTATAACTCTCATTTTCACCTTAAACTTTTGTATTAAAAAAAAGAGAATACCATTCTACAAGCTAGGCTTACACCACTGGGAGGAAACCGAAGGGGAATCTGGCTGCTGTGTCTCCAGCTTTTCCTCAAGTGACAAGGTGTTAACAGGAGAGAACACAGGCTGTCAAAACACAGAAACAGGTCAGCCCTCAGGCCTATTAGAAATCCTCTTTCTTTTAGTAGCCAACATCAGAATCAGCGAAGTCCTACTGTTCCCCCCACAATCGCCATACCCAGTGATGAACGCGTCCAATTAACCAAGTAAGAAATATCTTCCTGACTCCACCTGGGGATGAGGTTTGAAGCAAAATAATATAGAACTCTTCATCTCTTCCCAGCTAACTGCAAAGTAAGCTTAGGAATTGTTTCCTGCCACACACAAAACAATAGGCTGGCAGCACGTATGCCTGCGTGTGTTAGTGTGAAGTCCTATTGTTTTGCATGTCAGTGTGTTTGTGCACATAAATATTAATGAAACAGAGGCCAAACAGGAACTGATCTCTCTCTGGGAACGGCTCCTTCATGTCATACCCAGGGAAGCACAGAATGAAATAGTCAGCAACTGGGCAAAACATGCTGAAAACCAAACACAACTGTTTTCTACTGCGTCTATCTTCTGTATAAAGTAACTCTGAGAAAATCAACAAGTGTGTTTATGCTCCTCTCAAGTGAGGCTTTTTGTTGAGTCTTTTTTTTTTTGCTTTAAACTATAACTAGGTTTAAATAAAAAGAACAGTCGGAAAAGCTGTTCTTGAGCAACTTGCAAAGAAAATTTACCTTTCAACACCCAGGATATCCACTGGTTCAATTTAGGCTCTTTCAGAAAATACTTAGCAACTATTTTACGAAGTAACTCTATAAACCTTTTGCATTGCAGAACAAAACCTAGACTTAAGGAGAAACAACTACCTATCAACAGGCTGTATTAACAGGGAACAGCTGTATTTCTTCTGCTGTGCAATGAGAACGTACCTGTTTTGCTGTGCGACGGCCACTTTAAGGCCACACAAACTTTTCTGTAATTTGCAGTGGGTAATTGTTGGAGTTCCAAAGTGACCAGATTTTATAGGCCACACAGACCAACTTTGCCAGACTCCTCCACTTTGCTGTGACAACTTCTACTTCCATTTCCGACCTCTGGCCTGCTACTGACAGCTGTGCTGCATACACAGACCTGTCTGACCTGAATTTAGGAGCCATTGGTACCAACAGCTGAGAAGAGGCCGCAGGAGCACATGCATTAGCTCTGGATGTCCACATCTGTCCTGGGCACCAGGTCCTTTCTCAAACACAGAGCTATTGCCTTTCCAGCAGAATGTTACACAAACAATGTTGTAATTTAGAGGGGAGTCAATTTCCCATACCACAGCCAGGAAAAATGTGCTTTCTAGGGATTAAAAGGAGTCTTTTATTAAAGCACTTTCTAAAGGGGAAGTGGGTTTTGTAGTTATTGTTTTATTTCTAAAAGGATTATCAAAATGATTAAGTGCTTCAGCACTGATTTTGAGATAATGGCCAACTCAATGAATTTGAGGCCCTTTATGAGGTTTTTGGAAGAAGCTACCTTTTAAAAAATTTTCTTTAATTCTTGCTATGACTAGAAACTTTGTAACTATGACAGCCCTGTACCATCTCTATAACAGGATCCTGTCAGAGTGTCCATCTGGTACATGAAGGATTACTTCATCAAATCTTACAGTTTAAAATCCATTTGAGTGGGAAATGTGTTTACCTGGTGCAGTTTGAGTGGAAGGAAACAAGACAGCGGAAGAGCTGGAAGGTTCCTTGCCCGAACGGACGGCCCATCAACACACACTCAGGTTTTGAGACAGCTAAATGGTTAAACACGAGCCATTACTTCATCTTCTGTACATTACACCTCCCTCCTGTCAAATCCTCCTGCTGGAGAGACCCATGGATGCCAACTACTTCACACAAAACTGTAGTTTCAAAGAGCTGATAGGCAACAACTAAAGCAGATCCAGGAAAATGCCATGCTTTAAACATTATTAACTGTTTTGTATGAAATACAGAAACCTGAAATCTGTCCTTCTTGTTTTTTCTATTCCTTGATAGATTCCTTGATAGATTATTGCTTGATAGATCAGGCTAATACTTACACATAGGATCCATTAGTGAATTTTACAAGTGGAAGGAAACACGCAGAACAAGGAAAGAAATTTATTATGCTTTGAGAAGAAGGTCATGCAGGAAGGAAGAGAAGCAGAGAGAGAAGAGAGTGACAAAATTTTAAAGGGAGGTAATCCAGTGACTTTTTGTATCACTTCTGTTGAATTAAAATTAATTTTTAATGTTTCTCAAAGAAAAACGAGATGGGATCTATCCAAGTAGCAGGAAGGCTTAACTCTGCCCCATATTTGACTGTTACTTCATCTCTACTAGGAGAGACAAAGAGGGAACATCCATGAGAGAGGAAGAGACAAATAAGTCATGAGAAAATTTTTAAAAGTCTACACAAACCTTTCAGAGAACATCACAGGCTACTTCTTGAACAAATACCAACATCTCCCGAAGCTTAGAGGATCAGCAAACAGTGCTGTTTGGGGCAAACCCACAGAAGTGAGACAGGTGAAAAGCAGCCCCATGACAAAGTGGAGCTGATCTGGAAGGCTGGGCAAGTTTCCCAGCTAACTGCTTCAAGATCTTCAATCCAAATTCATCTGAAAATTCAAGCCTAAGTGAACTTTAGAATTCAGTAGGTCAGTTCTATCTCAAATGCATAGGTTGAAAAAATAATGCATTTCTACCAGCCAGGCTACTTTGAGCAGTAATCTCATCAGGTGGTACATGCTTACCACCTTGTATCCCCATTTTGGACTGAAATCATTAGAAATCTTTTTCATCTAGGGACAACGTCATAAATCTCCATTTTAACAAGAAGAAAAGAATATTAGTTTTATCCTTAACTAAACACATCTTTGGTATAGCCTGCCTCAAAAATATTTTTGTTCCAAATAATTTCATGAAGGGAACATCTTCCACGTAGGAATAGTTAATGCTTTAAGCACAGAAATGATCTAGTGTTACTTTCAAAGCAGACTCAGGATGTTATTCATAAACAAAATCTGCAGTCAAGGCACATTCTTATCATGATTTTCATGCACAGATGTTAAATTGAGGGACATATACATTCTTCAATCTTAAAAAGTAAATAAATACAGCCTTCTCAAAGTTTGCTGGTAGATGGAATCCTACCTCTTTTGTGCAATACAGCAGTTGCAGTGATATCTAAAAATAATGCATTGGGGTCATAAACTTGGCTTCCCTGTTTTTCCCTTTGAAAAGCAATGAGGTATCGCTCTCCATTTAGGACAATGGGTTGAGCACACCTCTTTTAACTACCTCTTCTTGTTTCCTCCAGCTGTGTATCATCAACATTTTACATCATTGGTCACACTCCCTCCATTCAGTGACAGGAAGATATAAATCTACTTCATTTCCTTTCAACTCAGGTTGATTAAGAAAGGTTCCAAAAAGAAGGCTTGCTTAGCATGAATTAGCAGTGGTTTATACGTATTAAAATGGTTAATCTATCACACATGCATCCACAAGGAATTCTTATGCCTGAGTTGATTGCATTCTGCCTTCTCTCCTAGCACCCCTTCCCAGAGTCACAGAATTATTTAGGTTAGAAAAGACCTTTTTAGATCACTGAGTCCAACCATTAACCCAGCTCTGCTGGGTCCACCACTAACCCACATCGCTGAGCACCACATCTACCGGCTTTTAAAGACCTCCAGGGGTGGTGACTCCACCACTTCCCTGGGCAGCCTGGTCCAGTGCCTGACAACCCTTCCTCATTCATGCTGCCATCCACACCAAACCTGATGAGATGTGTCGGTAGCACTGGTGTTGGAAGGAAGGCAGTGATGACAGAATCGGAGCCTCTCCCACTCCTGGCCTCGAGCAATTTACTTCAGCATCAGAGAAGAAGATAAACTCTATTTACATTTCCACTCCTTGGAAAGATCGTGAGATTATTTAGATGATGTCTGGACAGTGCTTTGAACATTCAGAAGAGCCACACAATGCTAAGCATTATGATGAATAGTCTCCCCTTTCTTTTTAATACCCTAATTTCCAAATACATACAGGCAGCCAAAACACAGAGTTGAATATGCCAGTAATGGCTGCTGTAAATCCCTGGCATCACACATCAATATGCTCCTTCATGTGAAATTAAAACCTCCTCTTTGAGCATTAGTGGAAACAAAAGGCAGGCACTCGAACAGCCAAAGGAAAAAAAGAAAATGGGAAGAGATGATTGGAACGAACTGGACTGAGTTAACCTGTCTGCTCAACTCCAACCAAAGTGCAGATGAAGAAAAACACTTTCTGCTCAGCTGCTAGCATGTTAGCCACAAAATATCCCATGAGGCTTGCCAGCAGGCCCTGACCAATCACATATCCATTATTCATTGCATGCAGTTTCTATAGGATGTCTTCCACCTGAAAATCCAGCGTTAGGAAGTTCTGTGGCTACCCTTATATAGCACTCTTGGAGTGACCTGAGCAAAATCACCTTTTTTCTGCATTCCACATACACAAAACCAGACGAAATACAGTTTATATATGGAGTTTTCCAATATTTAAGTCAGATTCAACAGAAAAGCAGCCTGAAACATCAAACTGAAAGGTATTATAGCAACATTAACAATATTAAAATTATACAATTTATCGTTGGTTTTAACAAAATTATGTTCTGACTTCTGCATCCATTAGCATGCAAGCTACTTTGACATGAATATGGTGCTGTTTCCAACTACAACCAGTATGTAGGCTAGAGTCATGATAACACACTTGGCTTAACAACTCACTCATTTTGCAAAGTCACTAAAGCGCTCAAAGTCCTCAATTACAGCCTAGTTCTATAGTTGTTCTTGCGTGCCCAGGAAAAAAAGAGGAAATTACGTTCAAAATGGGCCTCCCTGATCATCAAATTCAGCCTCCTTTTGCCACAAAAAAAAAGTATTTCTGTAAAATTATTTTATAATCCTTTTCTTAATGCATCAAGTTGCCTCCTAGGAAATCTTCTAAGAACTTCATTACTCTGTTTTGAA
The DNA here is from genome assembly GCF_000703405.1 of Apaloderma vittatum. Lineage (NCBI taxonomy): Eukaryota > Metazoa > Chordata > Aves > Trogoniformes > Trogonidae > Apaloderma > Apaloderma vittatum. The sequence continues at coordinate 67,835 of NW_009697240.1, read as the reverse complement.
GCCTCCATCCAATTTCCAGCTGATGCTTGGACAATTCATATCCTCCTAGTCTTACGTTGACACCTCTTCAGCTTTACAGTTTTTCCCTCGCTGGTAAGTACCCTCCCACCCCCCAGCCCTATCCATAGACAGGAGTGATCCCATGTACTCCCACAAGTGCCTGGGAAAGCACCAAAGGGCTGCTCAGCTTGTTGGAACAGAAAGAAGCACAAAGCAAACCCAGCAGCTCTAGAGACCAAAACAAACAAAAACAGGAAAAACGCAGCACCGGGGCTTTGCTGTGGCGGTAACTAGGACTTGCTGGTGCCACAGGCCACAAAAGACATGGGCACTGAGCAGGATTCGCCTCACCCAGCTCGGTCTCATTAGTATTGAATCTGCTCGAACCCCTCAAATATTTTTCTCCCTTTTCTGCCAGGGTTATGCCGGGCACAACAAAACCCCCTTCCCGCCCACTGGTGCTGCCTGGTGCAAGTGGAATGTGCCGGGCAGACACTGCTGTTGGCACTCCAGCAGACTTTCACCAGAACCGTGATGGATCGCTCTGCATGTCTGCAACATCAATTATGTTCTCAAAATAGTCTGACACGTCTTAGCCACGTCTCAGTAACCTTCTGGCAGCCTCTTGTGACCGAAGGTGGAAAAAAGATGAACACAGTTGGGACAAACAGCAATGTAACCATGTGCTGGGGGGTGGGGGAAAAAGGTAATTTCCCACATGTTTGAAGAAAATAATCCCAGGGGACTGAAAAAAATTTGACAACTTTTTTTTTTCCCTTCATAAAATCCACAATAAAAACAGACCATATTAAGCAGAAATGAGTCTACCAGAACTTATGAATAACTTGCATTCTTCCACTGGAGCCTGGCCAGCTACCCTTGGAAAAAATTCCTGTTTACTTTGTAGTGAATGTGAGAGACACACAGTCTGCCAGAAGCTGTTAATGACAGTAAAAACACAGCCAGAGGCTGTCACAAATGGGGAAACCACAGAGAAAGTTAATTTGTTAACTTCAAGGACAAAGATTAAAATAATACCTATTTGGTAAAAAGTTATTTACTTATCACATAGAATCCTTCAGCTGGGTTTACATGAAAGCTATTCTCATTCAAAGACAAATTTCAGATACTTCTTCAATAGTTAGCTTGTTTTTTAAAATTTTATTAGATTCACAAAGAGAATGTCTCTTCTTGTTCTCATTTTTTCTGACATTATTATTTTTTGCTCTTCAACAACATCTTTCTCCCACCAAGGGTCAGCCAGGATGGCTGCATTAAGAGCTCGGATGCCAGTCTCCTTGCTCAAGGCACTTCCTAAAATCTGAGTATCTTGGTGATGATTACACATGCTCGGTCCTCTGGCTCTTTGGCAGTTCAGCCCTACATAAACTATGTTCTGAACTGTAGGTCTGTAATTTTAGAAATCCGAGAAAATGCATATTTGCAGTGCTCACAAGCTTGAATTCTGAGGCCTGATTAAGATGACAAGTCCATTCGAGAGGAAAATGAGGGTAAAACGTAGCGCTCACAGCTCATGCATTTTTACATCCTAAGTTTAGATTTATTCTTTTCTGATTTCCAACAAAGGTGAATGCATTTTTTTAATCAATTTCCGTACTTTTGAATACAATATTTGTATTCCTTCTTTCTTGGTAAACCTTAATGTAAACCAGAAGACGAACATAGAATCATAGAATCATAGAATCATAGAATCATAGAATCATAGAATCATAGAATCATAGACTGGCCTAGGCTGGAAGGGACCTTAGAGATCATTTAATTCAACCTCCCTGAAATGGGCAGGGACGCCTCTCAACTAGATCAGGCAACACATGGGGACCAAGCAGGGATAAATGCACTTTCTCATGTTCATTTACATTCTTAACCCATCTTTTCATTTAATTTACCTGCCTTCTTTATGCAACTTTCCCACAAACTAATAAAAGGCTTCTAATCTACAGATGTCTGTTGTCTCAAATCTGTCAAGTGCATCCCAGCTGTCATAACTTTTGTCTCTGATATATTTTTCTATTGTCTATCTCATTCCTTTAAAGCATATTTTCTAGGCTTTGTTGTTTTGCTTCTTACTGAAGACCAAGAACATGTTTAAGGCTTTTCCTGAACTGGAATCCAAGAACTGGTGACCTGATAACCCTGTAACGGTAGTAAAAACAAGAGACAAATATCACCTCAAAGAGACACTTGAGCATATCTGGCCTTGTCAGAAACAGGAAATACCAGGAGTCTTACGTAAAAGATTTCTAACCTAAATTTGCAGACCCAAGGGGCTGGAATGATTTAAATACAGTTCAGATAAACATCCAGACTTTCTGATGATTATCCAAACTCTTTGAGAATCTGGAAGTTGTGAGGTTCACTCATCAGCACTACCTTGAGTACATCCTGGAAGTGGCCTGCACCTTGAAGACAGCAGCGATAAGGCTGTGCTTTCCGGAAGCCAAATGCAAAAGCATTAATTAGATCACGTTGGTAGGAAACCATGAAACAAGTGATGCTGTAGAGATTGCCAAGAGGCTCAGGAGAAAGAAATCAGAGTTTATAAATACCTTCACAGTAAGAAAATTGGTAATTATTCACTCTCCTAGACAATGTAAGATGTTTAAGACAAGAAAGAAAACATTTTGAGCACGTGATTGTAAAAATTTCTTAGCAGAATGGGAAAAGTTATGTAGTAGAAATCCTCCCTCGTTAACCCACAAAGGAGGTAGCCAATGACTGTACAGTGAGAGAACAAGCTAGCATGCTGCTGCACATGGGACTAGCACATAACATGCGCTGGTCATTCAACCAAATTAGGCCAGGAGTAACTCTTCTTAAAGCTGCTGTATTTATCAAGAGCTTGTGTAAACAGGGACAGTCAAGAAATTAACTTTTAAAGCATATTAACAAAAACCTCTCTTCAGAAGTCAAGTAACTTTAACCTGAAATGAAGCCAGCTATATCAAATTAAGGCCAGTTTAATTCTATGATTAACCACCTGGGGATTTAATGCAGTTTGGCTAATCCAGGCTAAAAATCACATGTTGGCTCATGTCGATTTTAGCATCCACCTGTGTATACATGCAAAAGCACCTATCACCATATTGCTAAACATTCTCTGAAACAACTCACAAACTCAAGCTGGATTTTAACTTCTGGTACATAACAAACTGAATGAGCAACTTTTTTGCCCCTGCCAATCAAATCTTATGCACCCTGCAATTACAACTGACAACAGATGGAAAACAGCAGTGACTAAACCCCAAAAGCTGGTGCTTTTCTACTTTTAAATTAGTAGTGTAGTGTATTAAGGTAAAACATTTGCCTGTCACTGGATCACCCTGAAAGTATGTTAAACGCCAGGTTAGGGAACAAGCCTGTGAGTAGCTAAGCAAACATAAAATCTGGAGCTAAACCTCGATTTGCAGGTACAAACTGAGCAGGGAGACTCAAACAAAACTCCTACACCCATACATGGGCTTCTCTGTGTTTTGTTAGATGCACTGTGTGAGAGTGTGCAAGAAAAAATGCTGGTGAACGTTTTGCACATGCAAATCCAGCCCCACTGAAGAGCTGACTTTTGATGTCCAGTGGCAGAGCTCTTGTGCAATGCACACATCTACATCCCTCTGGGTCTTGGAGCCACACTGCTGAATTTGTCTCAGTTCCTGCCAGGGCTTCTTTGGGCTTCAAGCTTCTTGCCCAGCCTTTGTCAGAAGCCCAGAAGCATAGGAAGAAATGGATTTTGGTATTCAAAGGTTGAGGAATGGTTCTGTTTCCATCATAAGATGGGGAGAGTGAGGCGGTATGGAAAGCCAAAAGGAAAGACTTAAGAGTTGGATGGCTGATCCTGCTGCCAGAAATAGATACAGCAGTGGAGACAGCACCTGCCCTACACACCTTCCTCCCTTCCTTCCAGTGCAGCAGCCATTCTGTAAAATACACCAGCAAGGCCACAGCAATCATGCTGCTTATTGTCAGCTGCTGCCCTAAACAATGTAATACTTCTCAATCTTTCTGTGGGGAGGCAAAAGCCTTCTCAGGATTTTGTTGTGTTACTTGTTCTTTGATTTGATGTCTCCATCACCTACAGTAGGAAGGCATCCAGCTGAAAGCACAAGTCAAAGCCCTTTGTGCAAAACGCTTCCTCAACATGCTGGCAGCCGTTACATGCCATAGACAAGAGACATTCTCCATTCCCTTGCCACCAGTATCAGAATGCACAGTTCAGAGAACACTTCTCCATTTGCACATTAACTCTATTCCCTTCCAATAAGATAAAACTGTCAATACTCCAATTAACATTTTCTCTGCCCACCGTTTACCCAAGACTGTTAGGGCAGAAAGGAGGCTAATGGCTGTTTTTCACTTACAACAAATAGACTTACAAGAAAATGCTGCACCATCAGCTGCAGCATTTGAAAACAGGACTGATCAGTAGGAGCGTATCTGCTGCCTGGCAGCCTTTAGAACAGAAGGAAAGAGGAAATATTTTGGGCCAGGTCAGAGAGAAAAGAACTGAGGCAATGGGAGCAAGAGGAAAAGGTAACAAATGTAGGCAGTATAAATCTAAACCAGAAGTTCAGGGGCTTTTGTAATCATATCATCATGACTTATTTTGTCTTACATGACTCCTAGCTGGATTTACTGGATCCAAGAGTGAAGTGTTGCAGAGGAGACAATCGCTATAAATAAGGAAAAGCAACAGATTTCAAGGCTTTGTTGATTCAGCAAGAAGGCATGAAAATCCTCTCTTTTGCTATTTAAACACTTACTCAAATATAACTATTAAGAACTAAAAGTAATGATATTGGGGCAACTGGGATATGCTGGCAGCCCTCATTGATCTAATACTCGTGGTTAGTCTTTAAAAAAGTAGAAACAGGAACGTGCAAACCATAAATTGCAAAAACAGCATCTGCAAACCTTCATTCAAGGTCCCTAATTGTTCTATGATTCAACCAGACATGTGGCTCTTTTTATTTATTATTTGTGAGTGTTCAGGCAAGCCAGTTGGTATTAGCACATGCTTGGGGAATGGCCTTTTTTGGTGAGGTGCTGGCATATTTACATTTTGTTTTTAGGAGGTCAGTGGTTCAGGACTGGACTAACACATTTCAAATCCAGCATAAACATTTCTTTTCTTTCAAACTATCCTTAGGGAAAAGTAACACCCTGGCCATTGCACAATTTTAAGAATTATAGCCTTACTTCTGCCAATGCTTTCATCTATGACTGATATTAACAACAGTACAATTCCACAACCCTCAAGGTGCCGTTCACCACCTCAAACTGATCAGAGATTGCTCTGTACTGTAGCTCCGGAACCAGAGGCGGGCACTGTTTTAGAGCAAGTACATGTAAGACAAGGAGGACAATTAGTGCTACAGAAATAGTCTTCAGAGGCTGTAGATTCATTTTCAAGAGTACAGTAATGCTTCGTAATGCCCTAGGTCATTGACTTCATATGCAAACATGTACTGTGTCCTAATTGCACAATCTGTGGCAACTATCTAACCCAAACTCCCTAGGAAGTCACTGCAAATACAAAGACAAAAGATAATTAACAACTTTTTAAGCTGTCTTTTAAAAAAAGTGATATGTATTATTATTAGAAGACGCACTAAATGGCCTACATCTATGAAAAATACATATCCAGGTATGTCTCTATTTCACCTCAAGAAAATACCCTAAAACATGAAAAATGGGACTAATTTCTCTGGCCAGAAAGCATACATGTCCAATCACCCTGGAAGTGTTCAAGGCCAGGCTTTGAGCAAGCTGGTCTAGTCAGAGGTGTCCTTGCCCATGGGGGAGGATGGAACGAGATGATCTTTAAGGTCCTCTCCAACTCAAACCATTCCCTGATTCTATGCACATGGTAACCTCAAGAGAAGTGGAGCTAGGTGACCCTGGTACAGCTCTGACTTAGGCCACCTCTTGCCATTTCTGTTAAAACAGTTTATGATAAGCCCTCTGCTAATAAAATCCTTTTGAGTTATCTGAAGAAATCTCCTAATTTGCTATTTGATCACCAAAAGGAGAGAATGGCACCACTGGGATATTTCTTACTTTAACTGACATTCAAGCAAATAACTCAGAGACAGATTATTTCATAGATGGGTGGAGAATGGCTTTAGGTGATCAGAAAGCCAAATGTGCCGCAAGAAGCAATAGCTCTTTTGAGATTTTTGCAACCCGACATGCTGTGCTCCTCCTCACTGACATCAAGCCAACATAGAAGGGCTCAAAGCCATGCCTTAAGCCAGCATTACTCAGCCCTCAGCTCACAAACCCTCAGGAAACAGTGGCAGAACAGACTGAAATTCTGAAGACAAGTACTGGAGAAGGCAGAAGGAACCAAGTGCATCTCCCTGGGTTTTATGTCATTTCACACATGCAACAATTTCACAGTTATTATTTTGTAAAAGCAATTAGGATGTTCATCCAAGTGCTAAGCTCTTTATCAAAATCCTTTCTACAACCAGACTACAGTCAAATACAAAGCGTGCAACTACAAGAGATTGAGAGAATCAGCCTTTTGGCACCCTGACAAAGTTACTCTGAAGTGCTGGGTAGGCTATACACCAGGTCTGTCTCTCTTCCTTTCAGCAAGATCTAGTCTTTCTCTTCCACTTGTGTATCAACCCGTTCCTCCTCATACTACAAAGAGAATTACAACACCCAAGTGTTAAGACACTACAGTGTTACTACACCTTCTAGCTACTGCACTCTTTCTTGCTTTTCACCTGCTCCTGGTTTTTGAATAAAGAATCTCAATTTTCATTGAAAAAACACATTGTACCGTCATTGTTGAATACATGAGCTTGAAAATAACAACATAAAAATATATAGGACTTACGCTGTGGTTGACTTAGTACCCGTAACTTGTTAACCATCACCAATGGTTCTTCTCCTCCATGCAGGAAACAAACACGAGCTGATTTCTGAATTAGGCAATTGGATTGTACCTGCAAGAAGACAATTCCCTACTTTCTTTTTAAAAGAGAAAGTCATGAGTGAGAATAGGTGTGTCATTTATAAATGGCTTAAGCCAATTTAAATTCTATGCTGCAAAAAAGGCATGTAGCCACCTTTCCCAATTCCTGCACTCAGAGCTGGACCAAGTCAGTAAATCCATTTACTAATTAATAGAGGAAAAAAAAACCAACAAAAACCAAATTGCTTTCCAGTCAGATCAACTCCTTCATCTGGCTGGCAGTGAAGTCACATAATAGTGCTGCTGACTGAAGGAGATGCACGCGTAGCAATTTTAGAGAGAGCACACTTCGGATCTATTAAGATGATTGTAACAGTGCATGTTCAGAGCACCTCAGAAGGTGACTGACTTTGCTTGAGCTTTGCTTGAAGAGTCCAGAAGGAAACCCTTGGTCTCCTTCCCCTGAAGAAGACCCCAGAAAAAAAAGGATGTATGTTACTGAAGACTAACATTAATGTTTGAGATATTCTATGTGCCATTTGGAGATACAGAGCCAGGGAGTATCTGGAAATGAGAAACTAAAAATGACGTGAACTAGAGAGCAAAGTGGGAGGAAAGGCCTTTGACCACAGGCACGAAAGAGCTATAAACAAGAGCATGACAAGAGAGACAAACATCTGCAATGGGGCCCAGCAAAGATCCAGCATACTGGACAGAAAAGTACTGTTTGTGTAAGGGTGTACCCCACCCCTCCCACACAGCCTAACTAATTAGCTCACTGCTTGAGAACAGCTAATTCAATCTGAAACTGGCCCTTACCTGTCATGGACTGAAATTATCCACTCCAGCAACCAAAACATGTTTTATACAATTCTAATCTATTTGTATTCTACAACAGGTCCTAGGACCTCTTACACAAGTCAAGATTTCAGAAAAATGTGAGCACAATCCTGTATCCCCAGAAAATAAGTTAATATTTTCCAGAATATTCAGCACTGTGAAGTCTGCTTTCTGCAACTTTAAAAAAAAAAAAAACAAATCAGGCATAACTCAAGATAGGAAGAAACAAAGAAAACCATAACCAAACCATAGGCAGCCTGAACTTCCTCCTTCCTTAGCATGGAGCTTTGTTTTTCCCCTCACAACTGTTTAATGTTATAAGAGGTCAGAAAGTCAGCTATTAATCACCTGAATTCTCAAGCAGCTGAAGGCGAAGTAACTCCCTGCTCATCTCTGCGTTAGGAAGCAGTAAACACTGTTTTTCTTTTTCAAGGTGGGTTTCATGAACTGCAAGTCAGATGCTGAGAGCTTGAAGAAGTCTAGGTACGGTCCTGCTGGTGTCAGTAGCTAAGCTCCAGCTGATCTCACTAGAGAAAGACTGTATTCAGAATATAACTTTATATTCACCCCAGCCTTTCCTCACATGAGTAATGGTTTAGCTCAGCCAAAGCATCTTGTTCCTCAGCAGAAAGTGTGGCAGACCCCATGGGCAGAGCAGAGCAAGAAAAACAGAAATCCTTGGGGGCAGCGGGGAGAAAAGAGTGGGAAGGAGAAGAAGAAAAAAAGGATTTCCAGATAGCAAAGTAGGTAGGGAGAAAGTAGTCCAGTGTATTATCTGTGCAACTGTGACCACATCATATGTGATTCACAGCACACATCCCACATTCGACTAACAGAAGATGCGGTTATTCATCTCCTTTACTTTTGTTATCTCTGCCCACAGTAAATTCAGCTCAGGAGATGAAAAAAAAGAAAGAAAAAAAAGGAAGAAAAAAAAAAGAAAGAAGAAAAAAGAAAGAGTGCTGATGTATTTCAGAACACCTTAGTAACAAGCAATAACATAAGCAAAAAAAACTGGAACAAAACCAGCTCTCTGCTGGAAAAGGTTTCAAGCCCTATCAATGCTAGCATGTGGAATGCTTGTCCCTCATTTACCATGGGCACAAGACATCAATAAAACCTTTTACAGAAGCAGCTGGTTGAAATAAATGACAGAAAACCCTGCAGGCCCAACTGAGTCCATTTGGGAATTTGAAGCTTGCAAACAAGCAGCTCTGCTGAGGGCACAGATACCGGCGTGCACATACAGTACACAATCATGGCACTTCTACACATTTGTGAGCAAGACTGGCACACATGTGCAGGAAAAGGGGGGGCCATGTGCAGCGGGACCATGTGCAGCGTGACCTTGAACAAGTGGCTCAATGATGTGTTATGGATCTGTAAGATCAGATGAAAGAAAAAAAAAGAAAATTATCCTCCAGAAGGCTGGAAAATGGGATTTATATATATCTGGATGCAGCCTTGGTAGTTCGTAAGGATGTACCTGGCTTGATCACATCAAATCATCTATAAGACCTCAAACACTGTCTACTCATGTCAAAGGGTTACGAGTCCTCAGCGGTATTGGATACACCTGTAAGACATGAAGCATTTCAACCAGTGCAGATCCAGTGAACTGAGTAGAATGAGGTGGCTGGGTCTTCAGAGCCTTGTGTTTTAGTTGCTTGTAGAAGGTCCTATCATGCTAAAAATAGTGAGCAGTTCACTTCCTTGTATATAAACCCTTATTCCAGATAAATTAATGCAGCAGGGAGTTAAGTAACAGTTTGATTTCATCAACATAACCCTCAACAAATTACTGAGCGTTTCACCTTAGACATTGCATGGGTTGAGCTGGGGCTGGTACCCAACTGCAGAGGATGGATATATGCCTCGCTAAAAAGCAAGTCCACGAGTTAGATGACTCGGTCATTTCTTCAGGGTGGATAGAAACCTTTCAACATATTATGAAGCAATATTTCTAATTTCGCATCGGAACAATGGGAGACTGAGTTTGCCTACAGCAACCGCTGATCCACAGAGATTCCTCTTTATGCAGCGCGTGTTCTCGCATTGTCTAAACACAGTGAGAAAAGAGTCTGATGTGATTTCAGACCCCCGCCCCTTTCATCGCTAACCTAGAGTTGTTTGTGTATTGGAAGGAAGAACACACAATGTGCACTCAACCAGAAAGAGCTGAACTGCCTGCAGCAAAAATACAAAAGATTGGAGATATAATTTTTTTGGTAGTATAATCATTCTGTCATGTATAATAGATGTACAAGCATAGTTTGGGCTTTTGAAAACATAAAGCAAAGCTTTACTTGATTCCTGTAAATCTCATGGGCTTCAAACTGCCAGCAGCTCAATGCTTAACAATGAAATTCCATGGCCCGAATAGGATTTTGAGGCCTTGATTATAGTTTCAAAACAGTTCGTTATTGATGATTTTGCTATTTGAGGGGCATATGAGATACATCTGTAACCCAGTAAGGGGTGTGGGAAGGGAGGGACTGAACAACAGCTTGCCCCAGAATTCTGTTTTCTTCAGATGCATGTAAGCGTACAAATTTCTGTGGGCCTGAGAGTGACGGAGGCTAGAAGTGTTGGGGAGATGTCAGGAGGGTACAGAATATCTGGATGCAGAAAAATTTGGTTGGTGTACTCTCCAGCCCTAAAGATTTAATTAGGCAATCCTTATCAGTGTGCTTCAGGTGGTGAATGTGATGAGGAGTCAGGGCGTTTTGCTTAGTTATGGAGCCTGGAGGGAGGCAGAAGGGGTAATGCAAAGATTATAAGAAGAGATATTGTAAAGTCCCTCCCTAACTGAAGTGAACAGCCAGGCTCCAAATAAATGAATGGATAAAATTATTTCATACAAAAATTTATGTTTCGCTGCATGAGAAGACTGTTTACAGCTTTGACGGCATGTAAACAAGACTCTTTCCATGCCATGTATAAAATTACCCCAAGTATGTGGCTTCATTTTCTTCACATGGGAACCAGAAATTTTATCATCCTTCTTTTACAGAATCATAGAATCACAGAATGGCCTAGGCTGGAAGGGACCTTAGAGATCATCTAGTCCAACCTCCCTGTCATGGGCAGGGACGCCCTTCAGCTAGATCAGGCAACACATGGGAACCAACTGCAGATCGAACCCACAGCCTAGGTGTTATCAGCGCCACGCTCTAACCGACTGAGCTAACCAGCCCCCAGAAAGGGAATCACGGCAAAAAGGGACCGGACGCCATGCCCAGAGACAGCCACAAAGTCTCTGGCTGAGGTGGGAAAAGGTCAGAGTCCTATCTTTTTTAGGTGACATAACTACAAGATCACAGCTGCCTTCCTAAACAAAACTCATATTTTCGCAGTGATGAATTTGAGCTGCAGTGCCCAAATTGCAATTAAAGCTTTGGATGCCTGGCATCTAGGGCATTCATAACACTATTTCAGTAGGATTCATTATGAACGAAGAGGCCAGCCGCCACACTCAGATCCAGATTTTCAGTTCTTGAAGTGGTCAGGACTAAAACACTGGTTCTGACAACACCTTCAAAAACTTGGTCAGGTCCCCTTTGTGCCACCATGACCTTCAAGAGATACAAGCCCCCCCAACAAGTGGTAACCTTGTGACCTGGTCATAAGACCTGCTAGAGCTCTATGACCTCCTAGGTCATAGGCCTTCTCTTGTTTGTTGTGGAGTGCAGCAACATGCAGCCAGAATTTCAGGGCTGAGTTTGAAGGCTCAGCAGAGTAGGGAGGGAATTCCCCCAGCACAGCTGCTACAAGATTATCCAGAAGAGGGAGTGCACAGCATACATACACATAAATCAGGGTTTTGCTACACTAGGTCCTCCCCACAGAACGTAGAGGCTCTGCAAACGTCCAGCCCGATTTTAGACTCTAACCCAGCATATAGCTCAGTGAAATAACTGCTGCACAGCTCATCCAGCAATACACCCCTCCTCTTTGCTGTGTCTGTCTGAGATTTCATTGGATGTTTTTAAAAAAATACTTATCTTTGCTTTTTTATAAGTTTGGTTTGCTGGTCAAAATTAACTCCTCAAGCTAGAACTTAGTTAAGTTTAGTTCCAAGTCCCTAACGTTTTTTCTTGCTCTCTGATTTGATGAGTAACTCGTAAGAAATGTTGCAGAATGCCAATTCAGAGTTAATTGCTCAGACTTATTCAAGAGTGAAGTTTATAAATTCACTTTCTGTGAACAGTGGAGTTTTTCCAAGCAGAACTTCCACTTATGTTTATCTGGTTTCATATCTACAGACCAAAACGGTACCTGGACAGTGTTGGAGGTGCCCTTGACAATTAAAAACGCAGTCAACCACAACAACAAAGCCACAGGCAACCACCATGTACAGTAATTAACCAGTTTGACCCAGATTATCAAAAGGAAGCAAGAAATGGGCAGGCATATTAAAACATGTTTATGAAGAAAAAATTCTGATAATTTTTCTTTTTTTTTCTCAATTTCTATATTGACAGGTCCTCTCCCTCCCCCTCAACACATGCTGTTCAACATCCTAATGAATTACATTATTTTTATATGGGACTAAATTTCTGACCTTGCTTTGACTTTTTTCCATTTTGCTTATCTTCGTCCTTCTCTCTAATTAAGAAAAAAACCTCACAAGACTTAATTCTGAAAGGATTGGAAGGCTGTATTAGTTTGTTTAGCTCCTAGTAATAGTATAAATAGTAATGACAGGATCCTTTAAACGATTACTATCTGGTTTTATGTGCCTTCCTTACCTAACCTTGGGGTTTTTTTATGTCTTTTACAGATTATCAAGAGCTAGTATTCTGCTGACTTTTGTTACTCATTAAAAATGAAGTTCAAGGTCATTTTAGCTACAACCGAGAAATACATATTGTGGTTTTGAAAACAAGTAACTTCCACTGAAGCGAAAACAAAAAAATTAAGGGGACTTCCTGCCTGTGCTGGATTATTAAGCAATTCTTAAAAAGTGGTTTAAAAAGAAAGTCTCTGCTGTAATTTAAATTATTAGTACAAACAGACTGCTTTCTCAGCTTGCACCCTCTTTCTGCAGAGGAATCAAAATAGCAAGTTCAGGAACAGCTCCTGCTTATCTTCAGCAAGGTAAATAATCGAGGAAGTAATCAACATGAACTTGTAATTTATTAACACTATTTCAGCTCTGTAATCATGCCCTGAAATGTTTCAAGGCCCAAGTCCAGGCCCAATTCACCTGATTACACGAAGAGCAGAAGCAGCCCAGGAAGGCACGGACTGACGCACCGGGCAGCAGCACAGCAGAGGCATCTCTTACAATGGTCCTCACTGCAGAAGGAGGTTATTTCTGCAGGAGACGGGGACAGGAGGCAGCAGCAGCTTTTCCTTTCCCCGGCACGCAGGGCAGTTTGCTAGCTGTACACATCAGAGGGCCTGGTTGCGACTCCTGATTGCGACCAGCGTCAGCGGGCAGGGAGGTGCCTGCTGGTTGGGAACCTGAAGGTCTCCTGAAGGGCGGCACCGAGCAATGCTCACATCCAGCGCAGGCTGGTGCTGAGCACACACGTGAGCCCTAAGCGGTGAGGGACATGGCACCAGGCTAGAGTTATCCAACAGCCCAGGCTCCGCTGTGCAGCACAAGAAGAAGCAGATTATCTATGGAGAGCAGGAGATACGTGGCACTCTGTAGAATCATAGAATCGTTTAGGTTGGAAAAGACCTTTAAGATCATTGAGTCCAACTGTTAACCCAGCACTGCCAGGCCCACCACTGAACCATGTCCCTGAGCTCCTCATCTACATGGCTTCTAAATACCTCCATGGATGGTGACTCCACCACTTCCCTGGGCAGGCTGTTCCAGGGCTTGACCACTCTTTCTGTAAAGAATTTTTTCCTAATATCCAATCTAAACCTCCCTTGGTACAACTTGAGGCCATTTCCTCTTGTCTTACTGTTTGTTACTTGGCAAGAGACCAACACCCACCTCGCTACAACCTCCTTTCAGGTAGCTGTAGAGAGCAATGAGATTTCTCCCAAAACTCCTTTTCCCCAGGCTGGACAACCCCAGAAAGAATCTTTTTCCCTTTAGCAGGCCTAAGTCAGTAATACTGAAAGAAGAGACCTTTTGAGGTGTTTTTTAGGAGAGAGGCAGCCGTTGATTTTCCTTGCTGATAGAGACCGAGTAATTCTGACTCTATGAAACTCTCAAGGTTTTTATAGCGTAAGGATGACTGGGCGGACACAACGACTTGTACCACAATGCTTGGCAAAGATACTAGCTTTTGTTTAGTAGTGTCCAAAGGACTAATAAACAACTTAATTATTTGCATTCAAGTATACAGTAAAGTAATCTACAATAGCATTTAGTGTAACAGTTTTGTCAACCAACTCAACTCTTTGCTGTCATTGCTATGAACAGGGTGGAAGTTCAAAGGCTTGCCGCTAACAAAAGCTGAAAAAAAAAATCCTCCTTTGTTTATATGTATCAGTTATTCAAATAAAAGAAAGGAATGGCAGTAAATAGCACTAGCTGAATAAATAGTATCATTAACAACAGTCATGGAAAGTGGAAAATGACGACAAAACTAGAAATCACAGAATGCTTGAATCCTGGTATTAAACAATGAAGTGCCCTCACTTGACTTCGTTTTCTTCAAAAGAGGAAGGTATGTTGTTCTTTTACTACCTGCTCTGAGGATTGATTTGCTAATTTTCTGGAAGCTGAACTTTTTTTGAAACAGAAACAGTTGTTATTTTAATTAGTGGTTGAACTAAGGTTCAGCTGGAAATAAAAAATCCCTCACATATAAAATCTACACCACGGTGGAACCCAGCGCAAGGTTTTCAACAGGAATTTGCCAGGAGAAAAAAACAAGTCCCCACCTGTTGACCAAATTTCTGAACTGAAGCAGAGGAAGAACAAAAAGCTGCAAAACTTCTTATGACCCAAGCCAGCTATTCTTAGCTTCACTTAGGAGCTGAAGCTCTCTGTAAAATCATTACAGTCTCCTGAGCTACTGATAGCATCTAACTCAGAGACCACTTTCCTCCTGCTGAGCCTAAAGGGTACCTTAGTTCATAGGTTACAGCAATACCTTCCACAAATACATATAAAATAGTTCTTTGAAATACCTTGCACTTTTGACCTCCTTCAGCTTCTTTACTCCTGAAGTTTTTGCAGGGATTTGCATCCCCATGTTAAAAGCAGGACAATCTATTTACTTTCCCGATCTGATACAAAAATTCATTTCCTGCTACAGTAGGACTTTTTAAAATATGAATACATGATGCTGGCTGAGTAGCCATCAAAGATAATCAAGTATTCATAAGTCCAGGGCCCCTGATTTTAACCAGCAAGAAGATACTGACAGGTTGTATTTTATCTTTTGTTTTTAAAGTTGACAAGTAAACTGAATGCCTCCAAAAAGATTCATAGCATATTTGAGATCCTACAGGTTGTTTGAAAAAAAGAACTATGAAGACTTAGATGTACCTTTCCTCCCTTTTACAGTCTCCAAAGAAACTGTACACAGAAATGTTAAACGCAGATGTGGAAGAAAGAAAAACAATAGACATCACCATTTTACAGTTGTTTGCACAATTCCCATCTCACATGTTTGGGAAGACTGCAAACATCAGATACATCCATGCTCTTGGGGAGGGTTTAGAGGTCTGGGTTTTTTGTTTAGTTGGTTTATTTTAGGGTTTTTTAAGAGGCCTTTTCAGCTGCCAGCAAGGACTCCACAAAAATCCCCAAACTAACAATAACAGCAAAACTCAACCTCCCACCTGTTTGGATTTGGGGAAGGGGGGGGGGGCTTTTTTCATTTTTTATATAGATTATTTGCTAATTTGCCAAAGTGACTTAAGACATTCAGCAAAGCATCTTTGTGTGCGACTGCACATATTTCATCTGCTATTTTGAACAAAATGGATGTGAAAAGAAAAACACTGTGGAAGTTACTCTTGACATTTGAAAAAATTTTAAAAATTACTAATTAAAGTAAACATACAAGCCCTTAGTCATGTGAGTAATCCTTTCCCCAGCATATAATTTTATTGACATCAGGTGACACTCCCTGTGTGAGGCAGGATTATTTATGTGACCACGGACATGCAGGATTAGGTCCAAATATTATTTCAGAAACATTCCTCACAGTTCCTCCAAGATTATTTTAATAATCTTACTTAGCTGAAATTCCATCTGATAAATTCTTCTCTAGGCTTTCTACTACCTTTCTGTTCGTTCTTATTTATTTTCTTGCAGTCACAGTGCTTGGAACAGTGACCTAAGTTTTAATTCAGCAACATAAGGTAATGCTGTTACCTGAATAGCTTATACTAAACTTCTGATATGTCTGGGTTTAGTTCATCATTACAAAGGATCAGAGATGATTATATACTGTCTCTCGCTGATTCAAGCAATGCCAGCAAATCACAATTTCCCTTGAACTGCCTGATGTAAGATTCTACTGTCAAATTGCTACATTATAAATGCAGAAATCCACTTGCACAAAGCTTTAAAGCTTTTAATATATAAATGACAAAACAGAGTGTCTCCTTTTCTCATATCATTTCAATCATATTATGCTTCCATAGTCAAAAAAGATGGTCTGTATTGTAATAGTACTTCATGCATATCAGTAACGTATCATCATAATAAAGTCACATGTCATATTCATCCTTTTTTTACTGAATTTTTAGCCTTACTCCAGTCTTACAGTATTTTATTATAAATTATATAGCAGTATATTTAGGAGATCACTATCACAATCTTAGCTCAATAGTACATATGATTTTTATTATGCATACTGGAAAAGAGACAACAGGGTTTTTTTCTAGTTTAGGGACTACCATCTTTGACATCTATTGGAATAGTCTTGGCCCTTAAAATTGAATATGTCAAACTACTCATCCACCAGAATACTATAACAGAGTGAATGATATTAAACTGTTTACACTGTGGCACGTTGAACCCTCTCTCTTAACCAATAACCAGGAGCTGGTCATGCCCTTGGTTTCCCATCTGGACGTGACAGAGGGCCTGTGTACGGCGCATGTGTATGTGCTTCTGCGCCACGCGCTCAGGTGTACAAGCTTTCCCAGCACCCAGCTCAGCTCCCCAGTATCAGGTTTAAGATGATGGAGATAAAATGAGAGCTCATGCTGCTGTGAAGGAGCAGAAGTGTTCCCAGAGCTGCTTTCAAAGCGTGGAAATGCCTCAAAACAGAGAAGGCAGCAGAAAATGCTCTTTGAAGGGCCACTGTGTATTAATCACGATACAAAGGAAAAGTATATGCTGACATCTCTTACCACTTGAGCCAACATCTGATGTCCATGATCCCACACAGCCACTCAGAAGACTGCTGATCAAGTTCAGGGCAGACATATCAGACAACTCTCATTGATTTCCAGACCAGCACTGGCTATAGGAGTGATGGACTTGCAACAGAGGAACGCAGATCAAACTATTGATTAGATTTGTAGTTAGAAGTAATCTCAGTTATAACACTGTTCCTAGATGTAAGAGTTATCCACATACTGAGCTTCAGGAAAATTCTACTGCTGTGGGAGTATTACACTGAAGAGGACTCTGCCTTCAGATTTTTGTAGTGTCCCTTTTGAAGGGATAGAGTTTGTTCTGTGGTTTTGGCTAATGACCCATCAATCACTTCCACCTTTTGCAGCAGTAGATGCTGCAAAATACATAACCAAGGGCAAGAAAGGATGAGTAACAAGCACTTAACATAATTATTTGAGGAATTTGTATCTAGAAGGAACTCATCTGGCGCAAGTCCTTATCACTACTAAAATGAGCTTCTAAATTATAAGCTTCCGGCACTGCAACACTGCCTCAGCCTAAGCAGAGGGGAACCCATTCTCAGTTTAGAGCCCATTTTCATACCAGCTGGATTCCCTGTGCAGCTTCAGGTTTACTTGTTGTCCTTCAAGCAGATGCATAAAGGGTAATTTTCTGACCTGCAGGAGTGACTTCTGGTTCATACTTACGATATGTAAGAGCAAACAGTGTAAATACTGGCTAGTGTCATAGCAGTAAAATGTAGCAATGCTTTGTCCTTGTACCTGCCAACCAAATACACCAACTTCTCTGTTAAAAACACAGATGTGCAAAATTGAATATTCAGCACAGAGTCTTCTGTGCCAGGTGACACCTAACGTATTTCATATGATAACAAGGCTCCTTAAGACTAACCCTAACCAGGTACAAGGGGATTGCATTGTAACAGCTCAAGAAAATACAAAGCGAGTCTAACCGTAAAATGGGGATCCACAGCGAGACGCAAAAGCTAGCTGCGACGGTGTTCGGTGATGCTCCGATTTTGATGACTTCTTTTTTTTAAAAAAAGTGTACCTTCCTAAAGAGATTAGACCCTAGATCAGAGTTTCAAGCATCCACAAACTTCCCAGTTAAGACTGGTGAACAGGGTTTAGTAGTAAAAGAAAGACATAGGTATATACGTGTCAGAGTGAGGAAGATGTACTGGAAAATGAAGGGGTTTTCAACGTGTTTAGAGAGGGGAAAGAAATTCTGGTTTTGCATGGAATGCATTATCAAGGATCATAAAACACCTCCTGGACAGACAATGGGCAAGACATGCAGAACTCCCACAAAACAAGCACCTCTGCTGCGGCTCAGAGTCACTGTGCTTTACAGTGCATTTCTCCTGAGAACAGTAAATCCCTCATCCTGCCACCTTCCCTTGATGCTTTTCATTATTCAAACAGGTTGCAAGTGAGAGCAGCGGTCCTTCTGTAAAAGCATCCCAGATATGCATACTTGGCAGGAAATGCTATTTTCTCTTAGATTCCTGTTACTCCCATCTTCTCCAAAGGAAGATTTCATAGAATCATAGAATGGTTCAGGTTGGAAGGGACCTTGAAGATCATTTAGTTCCAACCCCCCTGCTGTGGGCAGAGGCACCTCTCTCCCACTAGACCAAGTTGCTCAAAGTCCCATCTAACCTGGCCTTGAACACTTCCAGGGATGGGGTATCCACAGCCTCCTTGGGCAACATGTTCCAGTGCTTCACCACTCTCATGGTGAAGAATTTTTTCCTTATATCTAAGGAAATATTTAGTGAGATATATATATTAGTGACAAGATCATAAGCTCTGGCTTATATTTACATAAACCACTGTGAACCCTAAAATTAACACAGCCCTAAAGCAGTTGAATCAGTGTCACAGAATAAGTCTGCAAAAGAGTGAAGAACAAGAATTCAGCAGTTTCACTTCCAATCTACGTGGCCTTTGATTTAATTTTTCATGTTGGGTTTTGAAGTTTGGAGGGGGTTTTTTTTGTTTGGTTTGGGTTTTTTTAATGTTAAAACCCATAATTCTACCCCAAATGGCCATACTCTACAGGTAAATGAGGGGGGGACAGGGAAACCCACAAAAGATAAATGTGGAAAATATTTCATAATGCAGGTGGCAGAGTACCCTCTTTTTCACCAAAGTCCAGGTTAATGAACAATGCTGAGTCATTATGGTCCCCCTGTGTTGCCTGGTCTAGTCAAGAGGTGGCGTCCCTGCCCATGACAGGGAGGTTGGATTAAATGATCTCTAAGGTCCCTTCCAGCCTAGGCCAGTCTATGATTCTATGATTATGGTTAAAACAATACCGTTGGTGGTCTCCTGGGGACTCAAGAGGCAGTGCGGAAGGTCCATCATGGCTTTAGGGATACTCGCACACACGCAGTAGTACTGCTTGAGCAGTTTGAAGTGAGCGATTGCACTTTCGCATGAGTCATTTGTTTATTGTCAGCTTTAGCAGATGAATCAATGACCCTGTGTATCAAAGTCTCTAATGCTGATTTGTTTTGTTTTCTTTCTAAGATGTTAAATTGAAACATTGATTCCATTTGCCAGGTAATCTTGCAAATTATTAACACTGCAATCCAAAATAAAATGTATCAACAACAGCAAAACAGAAAGGTCTTACTAGGACAAAATCAATCATTTAATAAAAACCCAAGCATTAAACACTAAATTATTTCTCTCTAATCCGAGTTGCTTGTATTTCTAGTTAGGAAAATGTGATCCCAAATGAAAAGCTTTCCCAAAAAAGATCATCAGTAGGCCACTCTCTAGCCCACATTTTTACAAGCTTGAGTTTCTCTGAAAATGTGAACAGCCTTACTGAAGGAAGAGAGGGGAAAAGCAGGACAACAAATCTCCCAAAATTTGTGATTTTTATATCATTTCAACTCAATGTAATTGATGGAAAACTGATCACGATGTTCCTTTCCTTCCTCCCTCAATACCACTTTAAATTCAGCTAACCTCAGTTCAAAAAAACTGTTCATGGATTATTTTTTCTGGACCTCTGCTTCAGCTGAATTAATAATTTCTTCTGAAAGACAGCATGGCTTATCAGCAGAGTAACCCCACGAGACATTTCAATGCACTATTCTAAAAGAAAGCATCAGATTCTGAAAATATTTTCCTTCTGGGACCAACACAGTTGTTTATATCAGCATAACAAAGAAAACATTTGCTGTGAGAAAAAGCCTTCACTGCCTTATGAACATCATAAATCAGGGCCAGTTGTCTGGAATTCCAGTTTGATTTAAGCCACTAAAATAAATCTGCAAACATTTAATTTGTCTCGACTCTAACTATTTGTTCTTTCTCTGAAGACATTAATGCAGTAACACCTAAAACTCCCACACATGCCTGTTTCCTTCTATCTACCTTTTATAAATAACAAGAGCCTGATTCAATCAGGAACGCTCTGTGCAGGCCTTTTCATGTCGGCCTTCTTGACTTTACCAAGCTCTTTAGGGATAGACAAAAATCCTAAAAAGTTAAGGAAAGGATCTAAAGAGGATTTAAGTCAGCAGTAGTTTAGATATTGATATTCTAGGATGTAGTCCCTTTCTCCCTCTTAACAAAAGCACAGGCTTTTTAATGAGATTTTCAGCTGCCTCTGCTCAAAGGAGATCCACAAATGCCACAAAGTAGGCCCATTTCAGGCGCACTGAGCTTAATTTTCAGGCTCAAGGAACTCACACCAGAGTGGGCCCCATAATGCGTCACCCGTGCTTTGTGAGAACTACGCTTCCAGCGTGGCCACTTCCACCCAGGTGCTCAGTCTGCAAGAGAAACCAGTTTGCGATTATCAGCGACTTGACACAAACTGAGTTCCCGTTAGCTGTCTGTGCATGATCCTCACTCCAGTCACCACTCTGGCATCCAAGATCAGCATCTCTACAGGCTTAGAGTCAGCAAATATGAGAACAAAGACAAGTTTGGGCAACGGGACACAAGCCTTTTAGGACATCCTACCTTACAAACACTTAAAAAGTGGACACCAAAGCTGTTTCTTCTTTTGTAAAACCACTGGGTATCAGGAAGTACCCACTGCCATGTTTTCAAACTCTTACACCAAGTGTTGTCTTAGAAGAGGAAACAATGAGGAATACCTTTCAAAAGGTAGAGCTAACACTAATTGACTACCCAATGTATTTGCATAACAGCGAAAAGAAGCGGCGCATTAGAGGCTCCATCTGCAAATTAAGGGATCTCCTGTGTAATCCTCCATTTGTTTTAGGTTTGTACTTATGTAGTAAAAGGAGCATCTTTATATAACTAACTAAATTTACACTTTTGTAACAGTTCACTTCCCCTCATGAGAAAAAGTTTTCCATGTTATTTTTCTTTAACACAACAAATATTGGTGTATTTCCTATGACCAAAAGCCTCACATGTTTTGTCTTTCTACCTTATCTGACTTGTACACATGGCCTATATAATGTGTCATGCCTTCTACAGAAGTAAATTTTTAATCGATTGCCATCTTAGTGAGCTGCTTTGGAGCATTCAAAGTATAATCCAGGCTTGGTTTACATATTGACAGGTCACTCACTCCAGAACAAGATCAGTGAGCAATGGAAGTGTTTCCATATGAAACTGAGCCAATAGCATATGCTGTCAACAGATGATCATACCGAAAAACATCCCAAGCCTGCATGGTAACTGCCTTTTCTAGCTGAGCCTGGTCTGGACCCCCTCTGGACAGTCGTTGCTCTGTTGCAGGTAGATCTAGCTGTGCCTCACATGATTTTCTCTGGACTGAGGCTGAATCCAGCCATGTTTCTCCTCAAAGGCCTTTCAGGTATGCCTGAACACAAGTCTCTTTTTCAAGAGCTTTCTACAGACACATGTATCTATAATCAACTGTGGTTCCCAAAAAAACAGGGATTGAAACACAGACCCTATATAGTTACACCCACAAAAATGCTACTTAGCTCTTCATACATCTGGCAACAGAGAGCATCTTTAATACCAGTGGGAACTACTGTGTATATCACAGTAGATAACCAACTGCTGTACACATAACACATGTAAAACTGATGGTGGAGAGTCATCCGCACTTCCTACCACCTTGAGACGCAGGAAGGACAGTTGTGCTGTAGTGCTGAAGGAAAGGAAGCAAGGCAGAGGACGTGGCGGGCAGCAGTGACACACAGCACTGTCTCCCAAGTGAGAGGCAGCAGGAGGATGCCACAACATTTGGAAACTGCTTTTTTGGCAACCTGGGAGCCAGAACTGAGCATCCCTAAAGGGAACCCTACGCACCTCAGGGGGAATGGCTGCCTGAGGTGTCCTTAGGTGGTTGCGCTTTGGGGAGAAATGGAGAAGAAGTCAGGCATACAAAAAATGTACAATGAAACCCATAAATCCAGCTACATATTATGGCAAGAAGTGTTATTAAAACAAGTGACATAAACATAAATAGATAGAGCTACATAAAGGCAAGGGAAATTGTGAGTGCAGACTCTTCAGAGTAAACCAGATGTTTGCTCTTTCTGCAGCGATCACAGATTATCTCATAGTTCTTCCTGGACACTGTTGTAATATTTCTGTCTTGAATGCAGACTAAGCAGAAATACGGTTTCTTCTGTTTATTGGAAGAACTTCCCCAAACCACTAGCAAGTTTATTTTATAGAAGTTTATACAAGTCTACAGGTAGTTAGAGATGGATGGAAATCTTGCATTTCCATGTCTTTAGCTAGCTTGCTGTTAGCTGCTTTCCAAGGGTCCTAACAACTGATGAATGGTAAAAATCCTAAGTACTAAATAAAATTGGACCTATTTCAATGCTAACTGAGATGTGCTACCTACCACCACTTGTTTTCCATCCAAGAGATAAGTAGTACAAATAGTTTTGTGGAGTTACTGTGGGAATAGTTTGGTTTTGTTACCCTTCTCAAGGCTGCACAGAGTGTTCCCTCAGCTTCACACTTAACCTACTCCTTTTGATAACAGCATGTTGATGTTTTTAATCACCTGAAATTTATTTGTTTTTTAGGTGACCCATATCCTCACGTCAACCTGGCCGCAAAAATAAGGAGGTTCATTAAAAAGTGCTGTGAAGGAGAAGGTATAAGTTTAAAGACAGGAATTTCTGTTCTGCCTGGTTTAAGGCCATGCTGGCAGGCACCCAGGAAGCAATGGTTGCATCTTGTTTACGCAAAGCTGAACAGACGAGCCCCTCCTGCCACACACATTTGAAAACCTGCTATAAAACAGGCTACCTGCCTGGGGAAACGAGCAAGGCAGGTGAGACCACTTGTCTTGAAAGGTCATTTTTCCCATAGTCAGAACAGCTAAAAACTGCCCCTCCTTCTCGTGTTTTTTTTTCAGTTTGAATCAATATTGCACTCTTGAAAGTGCCAGATCCACTCCCAGAACTTGTAAACACTCATATTTAACTCATATTTAATGAGTGTAAACACTCATTTAAAATATTTACAGTGGAACAGAAAACAGCACAGGGTTTGATCACTTTACCCCAAAAGTGTGCACAACCACAGTGCAGTCTCTGACTCACCTCAGTCCCATGCAGTACATAGTTCCATGCACCACTGTCTACAAAGAGTTGGGCTAAACTATTCCCTTATTTTTGTTACATCACTCAATAGGACCTCTCCAATAAAATAGGCATTGTATCCTTCCAGAGATACGGGCTGCTTACCCAGACTTGCTAAAACGGGATTTGATCTGCAGTGTGTTGAGCAAATACACTACTGACTTTAAAAAAAGGGTGAAAGGAAATCCAAGGTAATATATCGGTCAGCTAACCTTTAAACCCCTGAAAACTCATGCACAAACAAAGAAGAAACGAAAAAAAAAGGTTGATTTTATAAAGGCAACAACTTACGTCAAAGCAGCACACTTTCCCTTTCCGAGATGCGGCAAGTGGTCCAGCAGTAAAAGAGGAAACCACAGAGATTTCTTCCCCTCACTCACTAAGTCCCATTCCCACGGGACATTGTCATAAGAATCTACTGCCCAGAGTGCAGCTACCAAATCACAGATGTGGAACTCGCTGAAAAATATTTCTCTCAAAATGTAGCCACCAATGTAAGATTTATTATCAAACCTAAAGGGTATATTGCAGGTGGGATCGTATCAGTTAGGGCAAGTCTAAAAGTTGTATCTTAATGCAGTAATTGGAATGAGAATACAGAAATTTTTCTTAAAAAATTTGCTAAGCAATCACAGGTGCTTTGGAGATCAGGATCCCACCTCAAAGTTGCCTTGACAAATTAAAAAGTAGGGCAAAAAGCAAAGGAACATGACCCTAAAGAGACTATCTTATCTACCCTCTGACCCACAGTATCAGTTCTATCAATACAATAGCTTCCAGTTGTTTGTCAAACTTATCCTTAGAATCGTCTAGTGGCAAATTGATTCCCAGTGCTCCCTATGTGTTTGTGGCTTTTTTTCCTCAAGGCTTAATCACATTTACTGCTAAAAAAGCTTTTCCAAAAAATTACCTAAATCTCCCTTCATGTAATAAGGGTTGGGGTTTTTTTGTCCTGTCCACTGTGGACATAGAGGACATACCATTTTCTTTTCTTTTTGCAGCAGCCTTTTAAAGTCTTGGAGATTTTTGTCCCGCTCTCCTTCCTTCGGCTGTTTTTAAACTAAAAGAATTGGGGTGG
>NW_009697240.1:31879-43077 GCF_000703405.1 Apaloderma vittatum | reverse complement strand
CCTAAGAACTGTATTTCTTAGATTTCTGACTAATCTCACTGCAGCCCTCCCACTGCTTTCCCATCACCTCATGTCTCTCCTGAAATGTAACATCCAAAGGTGGACTCAGCTCACAAGTCAAGGTCTTACTAATGCCAAGTCAGGCAGTCACATTACTGCACTTCTTCAAGTAACACTCTTTATTTCACACTCTCATGTAATATTTACCTTCTCAACTACAACAGAGCACTGGTGATTAGCACTTGGTTTGTGATTCCCTCTGTCAGCCTCAATTCTATCACTGCAGAACAACTTCCTCGGTGCACATGGTCAGACTTAACAATCTCTTGCAATCAAACTAAAAGCTGAGGGCTCTAACGTCAGGTGTCCACATCTCTGTTTTTCTGGGTGGAGGCCAAATGACACGGGTAGCAATAAACCTGGGTGGTGGTATAGTTGTTTTACAGACTTGGCAAAATGTTGCTTTGGGGGTACCAGTAGGCAGAAAGAGTTTGCTGGTTTACACAAGTGGATTCGTCGTTTTGGCTTGGAGTTGATTTGCCAAAATAAAGACACTGCAAAACCACCAAGATGCACACTCCCAGCCCTTTCCTTGTTTTTAACATTTCCTTCAAGCACTTGCATAAAAGTGGAAATCAAAGTGACAGCGTGCTTCCCAAGGAACTTGGTTCAATCAGTCCGTGTCATCTCACTGCAGTCAACGACCTCTCCCCTCCGGTCTTTCAGGAAGACCTTTGTACAGCCAGGGTCTCCTTTGATCCCTAAGCTCTCGGCTTTGCCAAAAGAGCTACCTCACCCGGGTCAAGTAAGGTAATCTGAATCTTCAGATCTATTACCTTGCTGTTGTTTCAAAGAGTGTTGTTTGGGAGGCTCCTTATTAGGCATTACGCTGCACAGGCTGAGAGACCCCTTCCCTCTGCCCTGTCCTTAAGCACACAAGGGAATGAACAAGATTCCCCCTGCTTTGTCTTCCTTTCCCATACTTTGATTCCTTTTCCCCCCTGCTCCTATTCTTTTCTTCTCTCTTTCTTCCTTCCTTCCTATACATGCACACACCCTGTCCATATCCACCACACATCTTAGCAGCTAATAAGAAGCTAATAATAAGAAACCCAGTACATTAAATACTCCATTATTCAGATGTATGTCCTGAGCAGCACGACAAGCAAGCATCCGGGTTCCCATTTTCAGTGATGTCAGAAAGTCGGTGCTTCAAAAGCCCGTGGGAGCTCTTGGCAAATACTATAATCCCATTACAGGCAGGATTCCTGTTCAACTCGAAATAAACAAGCATGCTAAAGAGCACAACACCAACCTCCCCAGTCATGCTGTCACCTATCGCTAGTCCCACTTAAACTCTATGCAGATTATTCAAGACACTTTGCAAACGCGACCACACAAGTCATCTATACAAGGGCGACATATACAACCATAAGCATTTCTCCATTGCCCTGTTGTTATCGTCCAACCTCGTACAGGTAAAAGAGCAACAGAGCTGCTGTCAGCTTGAGGTGATGAATAATTTGTCAGCGAGGGAGTGCTAAGATTGCAGGAGAGGGAAGGCTGGAATAAGGTCAGTCTGCTAGTAATCCACTGCTGAGCTCCACTGGACTGACATCTCTAAGTCATGCTAAGCCTCTAATGACTTAGGAGACGGAAAATCGTGCTAAAGCATCCACACGAATTTGAACTCCATCCAGTTGCCAAAGCGGAGAGAAGATACGCAACATAAACCATTGAAAGAGCTTCTAAAGATTCTTCAGTGGAAAGTTTTCCAAGAGAGAAGCAGCTTCAAGACATTTCAAACTACACTAAGTCTTGCATCAAACAAGATTTTAGCAAAACCGGAAAGATATTCAGATTTATGTATTTTCTTGCCCTCAGATATAACGAAAATGTCGGTTTCCCACTTCTTCACCTCCTCTTTTCCCCAAAAACACCCTCTTCCAATTGTCTTTTCAAAACTGCAGAAGTAATGGTGTCAACAGGAAAACATGCAAAGGAAAACCTAAAAGATGTAATCATCATCCTGCAAGTCTCATCAGGGAGAAAAAAAAGCAGCAGAGGAAAGGCAAGAAAGAATTCCTGAATGCAAGCAAAATAATTTCAAACAATGGAACTTATGAACACAGAACTAATTCACTTTCAAACAGTTGTTTGAAATCCACACAGGAGAGTAAAATTTTCCACCCAGAGTTCTTCATTGATATTTCTGTAGAAGGAAATTGATTTTTCAGGGACCCTTAGCCACAACCTGCAATGTCCAGGAAGAAAGTACATATGATAAAATCTGTTATATCCTCTCATGTTTGTCCACAGGAAGAGTTCATGTTCCTTTCCTGAAAGCTTCCAAATCATGCATCACTGTCATTGCTGGTGTTTGATAATGCAATCTTAAATCAATAGGAAACTACCAGAAGTACTATTAGGTTTTTTTATCTTTCCATTGTAAGAAACCATGCAGTAAACATAGCCTACAGAAATTAAGCGAACTCTACTATTTCACTTGAAGAAAGTTGGGCATGTTGGCTCATATAGCGTCTGTTGAAGAAAACTAAGGGAGAGCTGGGAAAGCAGTCGGAAAGTGAAAATGCAGAAAGTGTTTTATAGCAACCCCCCTCTCCAGATTTTTCACTTCTACTTAACCCCCCAGGCACTGGATCCTCTTTTTATCTATTTTACAATGCTTTGGCACAGACCCTTTTTTTAAAAAGAAAAAGAAGAACTTCTGCCCCAGCTTTTTGGTATTGTTTACTTCAGTTAGACAATAAAATACTGTGAGTCTAGCAAAAGACAAATATTTTTGGTAGATATTTTAATTGTTTAAGAATATACTCGAATAGCAAAACTGATATTGTAAGAGCATCTAAATTCCCATGAACTAGTCCTCTTTGAGAGCAAATACAAGACATGTTCCTCTGTGCTAGAAGTAAACTACTTAAGACGTGACTAAGAGTATCCACAAGGTAAATTATTTGACTTACTTCAGAGTACCATTCCCACCTGAGCAAGTCCTAGGTTTCACTATGTTTATTCTTCCTTGTGTGGGTAGTTTTAGCAGCAGTTAAAAAGACAACTAGTATATCCTTTGCTAGAGATACCTTTTCATTTTGGAAAAGCAATCTTTTTGATTTTGCTAGAGCCATCTTCTCCCTGAATATTATGAGCCCATTTGCTAAGCATGGCAGTTACTACTTTCCTTATCTGTGTTGCCTTGGAAACACAGGCAAAGATTAATTTTCTTAACCAGGTCATTGATTCCCTCTCCCTTATACACTTACACTGTATTACAGCTGTAAGAGTTATGCTCCAGTGAAACTGAAAGCTTGCTTTAATGTAATCAAATCAGTTGGTATCAGCAGGTCCTACTAATACGATTCTTCCATTCCTATGCTTCACCTACACTTAAATACTAGCCCAGAAGAAAGATCAATATGCACGTCCAAATTTTCAGAAATTTAGGGAAACAATGCAGTTGGCAATTTTCAACTGCTTGATCCAGCAAGCACTTTTTTTCATTAGCTATTTTACTTGCCCTTTGCACTCTCCTTTCCTTCCTGTTAACAACCTTACAAACGTGACTAATTGGAAAACTCAACATTTAATCCTCCATGGATTTTCACACTAGGTTGACTCTGAATTGGACACTGAATCTGACCCAGTACATGAAAGATATTGGTGGTTGACACTACCTATATTGCAGCAGAAGGAGTGGAAGACCTGGAACATGCCAGTGTTGCTAGTTTCTCAAACAGGTGCTAACAAAGGCTTTTTCTACATGACCACTTCAGCAAGCATGACTGAGCAGCAGCTTAAGACTCCTCCCAAAATGCTGCATTTCAGAAGCCATGATGCCTGAAAAAGATTTGCAGATCTGTTCAGTGAAGAAGGCTACAGAGAAAAACCTCTTTGAATGAATATCTAAATTAAGGCCCCATAAAACAGTATAAACAGGACCAGAATTTGTAGCTCATCAGCCTGAGCACACCCAATGCCATTAAAGTCAGTAGAGTTAACTAAAAACATACGTAGAAGCTACATTTGTCCCAAAGATCACATCTTTAGTTTCACTGCGAGGATTTATAACAATCAATCACCAAATGCATTTATTGTATGTTCACTAAAATATGTATGTTCACTAAAAATGAAAAAAATGTGCTAGGAAAACCACTGAGATTTAGTCCCCATAAGGCTACAGAGTGCACAAGGTACACAGAAACAAAATACAAGTATTGATTTAGGGAGAGTAATGTACAGCAAGCATTTACATTGGAATATTGTGTCTAGTTCTGGGCCCCTCAGCTCCAGAGAGACAGGGAACTGCTTGAGGGAGTCCAGCGCAGAGCCACAGAGATGATGAAGGGAGTGGAACATCTCCCTGGTGAGGAAAGGCTGAAGGAGCTGGGTCTTTTTAGCTTGGAGAAGAGGAGGCTGAGGGGTGACCTCATTAATGTTTATAAATATGTCAAGAGGGAGTGTCAGGAGGACAGTGCCAGGCTCTTCTCAACAGCGTCCAATGACAGGTCAAGGGGCAATGAGTACAAGCTGGAACATAGGAGGTTCCACAAAAATATTAGAAAAAACTTTTTCACTGTGAGGGTGACAGAGCCCTGGCACAGGCTGCCCAGGGAGGTTGTGGAGTCTCCTTCTCTGGAGACATTCAAAACCCGCCGGGACGTGTTCCTATGCGATCTACTGTAGGAGAGCCTGCTCTGGCAGGGGGGCTGGGCTAGATGATCTTTTGAGGTCCCTTCCAACCCCTGACATTCTGTGATTCTGTGATTCTGTGATTCTGTGATACATTAAGATGCACACATAACTTATGTCTGATGAGGGACGCCTGGAAGAACCAAGAGAAGCGAGGTAAACATCAGCCCTACCGTAGCGTGATAACAATTTAATTGTATCTGGTGTTTTACTGTAATGGCACACAGGTAAAAGTGCTGCCTTTCATCCAGATAGGTTTTTTATGAATGGTATTAGGTACTCTGTGAAACAATCTCACCACAGGATGATGTTCATACACTGAACACTGCACATTAATGCACATGCCTTGCTCTTCAACTATTTCCCAATACAGTTACTGACATGATGATGTATCAGAGCCCTGCAATGCCCCAGGAAATAGAAACACAGAAAATACCAGTGCATTTTTATTGATGTAGAGAGAGCAGCAGCAAAGCAGCATTGACAGCTGGAGATGAATGAAACCTACATCTAGCAAGGGACACATCGGAAAAACAAGGGAAGTGGGGCAACAAAAAGCCGATCTGAATTAGCTTTTATTGACCCTGTTGCATAAACAAACCAGACAGTAACATCAGAGTAGAGCTCTAGATGCATTTTTCCCTTTTATGGTTTTCCAAACTGTCCAAGGAAGCAGCGGTACCAAGAGTATTACATCCTAGCTACACGTGCAGCACAGCACAGAGCCAACCTTAACACTCTAAAAACACAGAACAAGCCTAGAGAGGTGCTGATTAGTGCTCTGGGCATAGGGTTGAGCAACTTCTGGGGAGAAAATAACACATACTCAAAAATTCATCTCAGGAGAACAGCTCTCGTCAGCTTGACGTTTTCAAATGTGAACTCTGTTTTTACAATGTGTTCCCCTATTACGCTTACCAAAGGTAAAGTCCATCATCAGTTTTGCTGTCAATAAAAATTGGCATTTCTAGAGCAGTTTTGTGTGATATAAGAGGTATTTTCTTCAAGAGGAGAGTAGCAAAAAAAACTTGAAAGGAATACTGAGTTTACGAAGATGTATTTGGACAAGAGGAGCCTAAAATTCCCATTAAGAAAGGCACAAAAGGAGATGTAAACACAGATTAAGATGGTGGACTTGTCATTGTCTGAGGAACAACTTTAATGACCAGTGCAGAAAGACTATCAGTTAATTTTGTCGACCAAGAAAATGTTCATTGATCAAAAATCAGTCCAAACTTTCATTAAGACACTCATAAGGCCTGGTATTAGTGAAAAGCCAAGAGCAGAAGTGGTGTTGATATTTACTGCTAGCAGAGCTTGGAAGAGTCCCTACTGCTACCTTACAGACTAAGGGGAACAACTTCTGACCAGGGTGTAGCCAGCTTGTTGCTGAAAGTAGGCGAGATGTCTGAAAACGGGCAATGAAAGAGTTTGTATACTACAGCGCCATGCATTCTCCCCTGCTGCTAAGGAAACTAGCAGGAGCGCATCAGTTGTACTTGTACAATTTATCTGATCAACCTTGCAGTACAGCAAATGTAAACAGGGTGGAGATGCTCACAGGTTGCGAAGGCTGGGTTTTGCTCTTCTACAGAGCAATGAAGTTTTTAATCAGAACTTTGAACTTCAATAAACTTTCTGAATCTGA
Organism: Apaloderma vittatum; assembly: GCF_000703405.1. Lineage (NCBI taxonomy): Eukaryota > Metazoa > Chordata > Aves > Trogoniformes > Trogonidae > Apaloderma > Apaloderma vittatum. The sequence continues at coordinate 36,722 of NW_009697240.1, read as the reverse complement.
TACATAAATTACTCTTGGTTTCTGTGGACTTGGGCATATGCTATCTTCACTTGCCAGGGACACAACAGGTCTCAGACAAGATCTATGTCTGGAGACAGCTGTGCTTTCCACTTTGTCCAGGAGTTCTTCGGGGAAGCTGAATATTGCCTTTTTTAACAGGCATTCTTTCCACCACTTTCCCTTCATATTTCCCAGTGGTTTTGCCCTCCTCTTGCGAGGTGCATTTCCATTGACGTCCATTCTGGCTTATCTTACCGCACCAGCCACGTTTCACCTCAAGCACAAAGCTTAAGGTATGATACGTCAAGCGTTCTACAGCCTTTCATCATGAAGAAAGAGCAGATATTAAAGGGCACCTCCTTTTCCAACCTTGCAAGGACTACTACCACTACTTTGAAACAGGGCTTTAAAGCAAACATTCAGAGACAGATTATAGGCACATGACTATGGAAAAGAAACATGGTATTTAACCATTTAACCACGCTGCAACAAGGTGTGGGGGAGGGAGGGAGGGAGAGGAGGAGAAAGAGAGAGAAGGGGGAGGGGGAGAGAAGGAGAGAGAAAGTGAGCGAGAAAGAGACAGAGAGAGAATATGAGAGAGAGAGAAGAAAGTGGGAGAAAGGGAGAGAGAAAGTGAGAAAGCTATACAAATATTTTCTCTGCTGCAAGGCTGTTGGTTAAGGAAACCAACACAGTACTTTACTGCTGAGAAATGAAGTTTTCTTCATTCTGCAAGTGATCTTTTTATTCTAACTTCTTTTTTTTTTCTTCAAACTGGAAGAGCTGTTCATCTCTTCCCCTGTTCTCAAGCGTGTTAAACATGCCAGCTTGCCTTTCTTTGTAGCTACTGCATCTGCAGCCACTGTCAGAACTTTGCCTCAAACAAAAGCTGGCAAATTCTATTTCCATAACCGTCTTACTGAGATACGTGATAAAGCACCAATCTTTTGGAAATATTAGCATTTTCAAGAAATTACAGTAATGATTATTTGGAGATCAAAAATAGAATCACACTATCTACAAAGCAATCCTTGAGCCCAATTCTGATATCACACTAGTAAAAATTATCCTGGTAATAGCTCTTTAAAGGTGGAGACTACTGGAGAACTGTAAATGACTCACACAAAGCACAAGGTCAGAATAAGGAATTGAAATCAATATCATGACAAGCTCTCAGAATATCACTTGTATATAACAGGTAGGCAATGATTCTTGACATACACATGAGATAACACATGCAATAAACCTGTAAGGGGTTTATTACAAACAAAGCTTCCCTACCTCTGGCACACAGGAGTATCTCCTGCTGCTCTGATGTCTTGCACAGTGACCAACAGTCCTTGCTTGCACTCACCAGGAGTCATGAGACCAGCACCATAATCTGCCATCGAGCCGTGGTGTTCTCCTTTTGTAGTAACTCATCCTGCCATTTCCTCAGCTGCATTAAACTTCAGATTTTTTTGTACCATATTTTTTAAATTCTGTTTCTGGAATGAAAAAAGGCTATTCAGGAAAGGACCTCAAATCCTATACCCTGTGGCACTTGTACGCCAGCACTCAGCGTGTAACTCGGGAGCATAGGCTGGCCAACAGAACACCAAAACAGAAGCTGCTGTATATTTTTTCCTTTCATTTGCTTCTATTCTGTAGCCCAAAAGGATTTTATGGTGTTCCTGTGGCTACAAATGCTGGAAGTCATTAGAAGCCAACTCTACAACTCTGAAAAGTTGCTACTTTTCTGGTCTTGAGCAAGGATGTAAAAACTAACACGCTAAAAAATCAAAACAACAAGGTCCTAAAAACAGGTGTCCAAAAAAATTCCTCACAAGCACTGTTGTTTGTAATTAGGCTGCACGTTTTCATTGTACATCAGCTTAGCCTTTTGGAAGAGTCTTCCTGTCTATACCACCTGCACAAATTTCAGAAAGATCACATCTGAACAACTAATATAAAAGCTGGATGATGGAAGAACTTTGTGGAACTTCCACAGATTTTTACAGTATATTCCTTCTTTTGGTAGGCATTTCAGAAAAAGTTTTCTGAAGATTTATGCATATATTTTTACATTTACTGCAGCAAGACACCAAATTAACATGTGCATAAGTCTTTGCATTATTACAGCCTAAATGAAAGTGATATTTAATTCCTGATGCATGTCTCTGCTATAGAATTAGATGGATTCATTAAAGAGTCCATTTCAAAGCACATCACTTTCCATTAAGTTCTAACTGCTTTGACTATCTCAGAAGTTGTGATTGTTTCATCCTTATTAAATTCCTGAGAACTTGTTCATAAGAGTATTTTAATAGAGGCTGAAAACTGTGAAGATTTCAAAGATATTCTAAGCATTAGATTATTTACATCCTTAAGAACACTGTGCTTCAGACAGTGAAATTCATTTGAGCTGGCTTGCCCTAATTTTTTTTCCAGCTTCTCAAGAGATTTTGCTACTGGGTTTAACAATATCAAGCTGGTAAAGAACAAAGTACCACAAGATTTGTAGAACAACTCATAAATCACATATAGAATACAAATTCAGGGAATTAGATCCATCTGAAATAAAGGAATTATAATGCAGAGAAAAAAGTGGAAAAAAACCTGCCAAAAATAGCAGTGTTCTTACCAAATTGTAAGACCAGATATGTAAATGCTTTTTCCTCTGTAAAAATGGCTTTGTAAACTATTATGTGACTACTCTTGCCAGCTATAGATTGGGCTGGGAATCATCTAAGAAGGTACACTCTCATACTCAAAATTGGATGAAGTTCACCTAGCACTTGACATTGAAAGTCTGCAGAAGCATGCCATAACATCAAATACATTTTAAAATTGTCCCTCTCTTACTAAGAGCAGATCAAAGCTCCTCTACAGTGAGAGCTTCACTTGGAGCAGCAGCAGTCGTGGAGCCATCATTTCCATCGTGTTCCTTCAGGCATCACGTGCAGCCCTTCAAGCTGCAGGAAACTCCTCACAATCAGCTCATCCCTCCCCTGTCACATAAGCAAGACACAGCAGACTAATAGTGGCAAGGGACACCTCTTCCCTTAAGCGGCAAGAACTGAGGGACTGTGCGCGTTCCTGCTGGCTGCAAGGACCAGCGGGGTCTTATTCAGTCTTATTTCTGGGAGAGGCAGGTATTCCTGACTCTCAGGTGCTGCTGAGGTTGAAACTACACTCTTGCTCCTCAGCTGCTGACTGGCCTCATAAACAGGAAAAACAGAGCTTGCTTTCAAGACCTTTGTGGTGAAGACACGGCAGTTTCCCAGAAAATCTGCTGTAAACTCATTTTTTCTTGATGTTACGTCATATAGATTTTATGGATATGGAAAACAGACTAGTTCCTTTGCCTTTACAGTAGTTTTTTAGTTGTTGAAAACAACTTTTTAAAGTTCTTCTTCGATGTCCCTTTCCCTAAGCAATGCAATCCTCACACTTTCTTGTACACTTTATTTTCCACATCCCTGATAACTCTCATCACTCACCTCAGGACTGTTTGCACTGGTCCACCTCATTCTTGAAATGAGTATTTCAAATACCAAAACCTGAACATCTCTTTTGACTTAAAGCCTTGCCAAAGGCAAAAGCTTCTTCCCTGAGACCACTAAGCAAGTTTTTGCTATGGAAGAAAGAGACCCGGAACCTGGGAGTTAGACTGAAGGAAAAGGAAGTTAGGATCAATCCCGTAGTGACATAATGACAAATAAGAAACACTAATATTGCTTTTAGTTTCAGATTTCCATGATAAATCATAAGCATAGGAGTATATTTACAATAACTTGAAGGTATCTCATTAATTATCCATTAAAAATCATGTGTAATTGCAGATGGCATGGCTCTGCTTCACATATTCTATGTTACACAACAATGATTTTGTTGACCCCAAACTGCCACAACAAGATATTTAACACTCATTTCAGGCCAAATGTAAAAAAGATATTAAGAAGTCTAAATATGCAGAGTGAAATCACTCAAACTATTAAAGCTAATTAAATTCAGCACGCATACACAAGTATGATCTTGTAAACAACTGTAATGAAAAATATTTTTCATTCATTTTGGAGTTACTATATCAACGTTTTGAATAGCTGTAGGAAAACAGGCTCAGGAAGAACTAGGGTTTAGACAAAGATTTCCATAGTCATCAACTCCATGGTTAACACCTGTCAAAAAGGATAGCCAAGTCTCAGGAATTAATATGAAAGCAATACATCATGAAACAGAAAATAACATTACGCCATTACATACACCCATGATCCTTTCACAGCGAGTACTTTGTGAAGCTTTGGTCAAACACAGAACATTAAAAATGGAAAAAGGTTCATAAGAGAGCAATGAGGATAATTAAATGTATGAAAGAACTTCCATATGAGGAAAAGATTTGACTTAGAAGGGGTATTTTAGATCTTTATATGCTCTCAGATAGCCTGGAGGAGTTGAATAAGAATCAACTATACATCTCACACACTGGTTCTCGCATCAGGGGAGAAAGTGAAGCTAGCACGAGGCACGATTGGAACAAGCCAAGGCTACTGGTTCTCTCTAAAACCCTTGTTCAAAAGTCTTTCAAAGTAATGCAAATTTTGTGCATCTACAGCATCCTTGGGTGATGAGCTGGACAAGCCTACAAGCTGGGTAACTGACTGCTTCCTTTTCTGTTTTGGCTGTGGAGCTCTACATGGTCAAACCTCACATGAGCTTCTGTATCTTTGCTGCCCTTTCCATTTGTTTGCCTTTTTCATTTCTAATAAGCAAAAAGCTTCCATGAGATCAAATGGCAGCTGGACAAACACTTAGGAAAGAGCTGCAGTTAAGATAACAAAATTGACAAATCCTATCAGCCTTG